>NW_015378084.1:0-159535 GCF_001204775.2 Aspergillus nomiae NRRL 13137
CTTCCTCTCTCTCTCTCTCTCTCTCTCTCTCTCTCTCTCTCTCTTCTTTTTTTCTTTTTGGCTAGTCGCTGTCAGATAGGGACAGTAATACTCAATGCAGTCAGTCGTGGCACAATGATGAGATGATAAGGTTGTAGTTCTGCTTCCCACTTCCCCCTCGTAATAACCATGAAGCGAGAGTTGTATGCAGATGTCCTCACTGTCAAATCTATTCCCCGGTGTTACTTTTCATCATGACCATGCTCCAACGGGTCTGACCATGAAAACGATGTGGAATAATCATCGAACGTAGAGATGGTCATTCCAACGACAATACTTTCACTTAGCTGGCCCGTATAAGATGCAATGGTTTGTTCTGTTTCGTCACTTTTGATCGATACGTTCAGAGACTGATCCACAAGCTCATGGATATTGGTGCTCGTGATATTCTCCTGAGAGTAGAGCCTAACGCTTATATCTTCGCGGCTTTCTGGGATGCCATGCTCCGAGGAAATCATCTCTGGGGAGCCTACCCAGATACACCGAGAGCGCAGCTCTAAGTTCCGAAGAATATTAGCGTCGGAGACGGGCCTCTCGAGCAGTTCCCACGAGTCTGGAGGGGGAATAGAAAGATCATTGCAGATTTCATTGAGGCTTATCCAGGTGCGCTCCTCGAGGTTACCATGGCGACGCTCGCAGAACCGACAAGCCTTGAAGGTGCATGGAAGAGCAGGGTGTGGGTGCTGGAGTAGCTGCGAGGTTTGCTCAGGATGGTCGAGGCGAACCGTTGATTCGCCGGTTCTGGAAGCACTCTCATCCCGCTGGCTGACATCCTCCACCAACTCTACCCATGGGTCATCCTGATTGTGACCGGTTTGCGCACTACGCTCTGCATAGAGCATAGAAAGTGGTGGAGGTACGGGGCCTCTTTCTCTCTCCGCCGTCCTCACGACGTTCAACTTCTGGTGAATCACGATTTCCTTCTGTTCTGTCGTATAGTGACCATCTTCCATGGCTTTCAGTATCCAAGGACTGAGGAATGGGCCGTTTATGGGATCCAAGGCATCAGAGAAGCCCGAAGTGTCCTCAACACAGAGGTAGAGCCATCCGAGGAATGGCCGTCTTCCGCATGAGTTGCATGTTTCCATACGGTCAATGCAGAACTGGCGTTCTATCACACTATGATGACAGCGATGCTGGCGGATAGCTGACTGGGCTGTCGGAGGAGCCATGAGCGGATTTCCAGTATAATAACTCTGATAGTCGAGAGATAGCTGGATGTCCGAGACAGGCCGAACGTAATCTTCTTGGGTGGGAAGTTGACGCTGGTCGGCCAGGGGATAGATGGATGCCAAAGGAGGCACTTGTAGGATAGAAAGTAACTTAGTTTGAATACCAGTGTTCTCTTCGGAGTTGTCCTGTTCATTGTTTGCCATAGCTCAAGATGGGATGGAATGAATAGGAGAGAAGTGCGATGGGAAATGAGAACATAGTATGGTATCACACTGTAACAAGAAGAGCCATATTAAGAGTAAGTGACAACATTCACTGGAAAAGTGGTAAAGGTTGCGCTCTGTGACAGAAATATTGAAGTTAGGCAATAATACCTAACTGTCATACTGAGAGATAACTTCAAAGAAGTATTTCTTTTTAAGTGGTATATTTACTTTCTCTTGCAATTTGTCTTTCTTGCGCATACCAAGTTAATCAGGACCAGATATATGGATTCAATATTCTGGGACATTGATGTAAAACTTCAAAGGTATGGTAAGACATCAGGCTGCAAAATATATAGTAAGTTCATTCTTCAGGTATACCAGTCTCTGGATATCATGTTAATTGGAACACCGACCAAATCTGACACATATCTTGAAACCCTATTTTATTATATACTTCCTTTTGTCAGTCTTTTTCGCCCTTTGTAGGTCCACCATTGCTTTGCTTCTGTAAGACTCCATAGTCCTTAGTCCGTAGTCTTGTTACCTGTATCAAAAGATAGATTATGAGTGAGAGCAAGAAAGCTCCAAGTCAGTATACAAAGTATATGGATGCGACAAAATCCAACGCGTAAATGTGTAAATGTGTAGATATAATGTGATCTTTAACAATACACCGGGCCCTTATATAGAGAAGGAGATGATTCAAAACAATCACAAAAAACGATAGAAAAATAAAGTTTCGAGCGTGCTAAAGCGATAGGCTATCGGAGGTGACCGACAGGTAGCGGACAAGCGCAGTTGGTTGCGCATAGTAAAATTAGCAGGTAATTTTGGAATTTAATTAACAGCAATATAAATAAGATCTGCCGACACTCGTGGCCGACCTATTGACCTGTCGCCCTGAGAGATCCGATTTATCCTCCACTTTTCCCTCCAGCTTTTAAATCCCCAGGTCCAACACCAACTATTTTGTGACGGTCTCTCCTTGGAACAAGGCTTTCCTTCTTGTATCTTTCTTATCTGACACCAGTTTGTGATAAATGACCTGCATATAAGAGAAACCCACAGGTTCTCCAGATCGATACATAATTTCGTCATTTATTGACTGTCTATTTTTTAATTAATCGGTCTAATTCCCTCGATTCAGTTAAGTTCTTATTGTTCTACCCTTTATTTACCTTACTTAACCTCGGTAAGCTTTCCGTCCCCCCAAGCTGAGACCTTTTTTTCGGTCTGGAGAGTTCCAGCCTCCTCGTTCCATAAACAAACACAAACAGCAGCTCCGCCCCTGTTCCTTTAGTTCCTGGCGGGACTTTTTGTTTTTCTCCAACCCCATACTCAATCTCTCACCGAGTTTTCTTTAATCCCCCTCTTAACCCACTTCGCCCCATATTCAACTGTTCGTCATTTGAAGTCCTATTGTGCGCATTATTGTCCGTGCGGATCGTGTATTAACTGGTTTCTCAGGCACCACATTAACACCCGTTGCCGTCAATTCCGCCAACGGATCTTATCGTCCCTACATTCGTCTCCCATTGCCGACGCCATCGCATCAACCGCCACTATGTCCGTAAAATTTCAGGACCAGGTCACGCAACAAGTCACGGACCAGATTAAAGGGCAAATCCAGGGACAGTTTCAGGAGGAGGCCGTAAAGGGGATTCGTCAAGACACAAAGGAATTGGTGCACAAAGTCGGCGAACGCTTGACTGGCGGAAACCCTCAAAATGGCTATATGGCTGTATGTTCATCCTCCCTCCCGGAGCGTCGGGTCAGCGATTGATCTGGTCGCGGTCGGTACGATCGCAACTCGCTGACATGGGAAATGCTCGCATTTACAGATGTACCTGCGTCAGCTGCAGAAGAACCCTCTGCGCACGAAGATGTTGACGTCGGGTGTGCTTTCCGCATCTCAAGAATATCTGGCCTCGTGGATCGCGAATGATGTCAGCAGGAATGGGCACTACTTCAGCGCCCGCGTTCCAAAGATGCTTCTCTACGGCATGTTCGTCGCTGCCCCGCTGGGCCACTTCCTTGTGGGCATCCTCCAAAAGATCTTTGCCGGCCGCACAAGCCTGAAGGCCAAGATCCTGCAGATTCTCTTTAGCAATCTCATCGTATGTTTCCCAACCGCGTCGGGTGTCCATAGATCGGGCCTTCGATCTCTGGAATGCGCGGATGCGCTAACCAAAAACGCAGATCTCCCCCATCCAAAACACAGTGTACCTGTCGTCGATGGCCGTTATCACCGGCGCGCGTACCTTCCATCAGGTTCGCGCCACCGTTCGCGCCGGTTTCATGCCCGTCATGAAAGTCAGCTGGGTCACTTCCCCTCTCGCACTTGCGTTTGCGCAGAAGTTCCTCCCCGAGCACACTTGGGTGCCATTCTTTAACATTGTTGGTTTCTTCATTGGAACCTACGTCAACACCCACACCAAGAGGAAGCGCCTCGAGGCCTTGAGAAAGGTAAATGCCCTCTTCAACTGTTACATCTCAGACACTAATTTGCAATTTTAACTAGCGTTACGACCAACGTCGTAGCGGCCCAGGCGGCCCAGGCAGTGAATACGAGACCAAGGATTACCGTTAGTTGTATATACATCCAGACCCTACCCATCCGGCTCAAGCCGAACGATCCGGCCGCCTTCCATATCCTCGGCCCATCCGCTCCATACCTCGGATGAATAGATGCATTATGTTGCCTCAAGGCAAAGGCAAGCCGAAGGCACAGACAGTCTATTTCTTTCCCCTCCCCGCCTCCAATTACCCCTTTCGCATGTCTGACTGGTTCTATTCTCATGTTCTATTCTGATTCGGCCTCAAGATGATTGCCTATCTCGTGTTGTACCGAGTTGAAGATATGTTTGACTGTTACGATGAATGTTTTTCTTAGTCTCTGCCTGCAGCTGGCGATATACATAACTTGATAGTCCATAGTGCTGCTATTTACCCACCCTTTGCAATGTGATATTACAAATTACCTTCAATTTCTATCCTCGGTCTCGAATAGTTAAGAATTATGAGCTTCTCCTGCAAATAGTTTGCGAATGTTCCTCAGACTTGTTGGTTGAAAGAGGCGTAGAGCCCGATATAGTTGACTGGATATAGAGAGCTGCTAAAAGTAGAATATTGCTATTCCAGGGTACATATAAGCACCCACTCCCATTAACGATCCACCAGCAACCATCACTCCACCTCCATATTATCCCCTCTCTTCTTCTGCACCCAGGCTACAAAATCATCAAGCGCCCCAGGCCATGCACCATCCGCACTCCACCACCCAAACCGCTCATCGTCAAGAGTCTTCCGCATAAAAACCTCAACCTGTTCCCACAGATCCTTGTTAACGGGCTTCTTTCCGCGCTCCTCCATAAATTCAATCCACCAGTCTAACCATGGAGTCGTCTCCGTCTCCCACTGGACTCCGCCCTTGTCCGGCGTAAAGAATAATTTCCACTGTTCGGCTGCAATCTCAAATTGGAGGTTCCGCTGGCCCTGCATCCGGCAGAGAGGGAAGGTATAGCGGTACACGCGACGGAAGAGATCTGGCTGCGTGGGGATCCGCGATCGAAGATCGTCAGCATGGGCGACCATTTTGTCGATGGTGTCACATCTGTTGATTAGGTTAGATTATCTCGATTTGCGGATTCCAGTAGCGGGTATTGGTGGCGTTGTTACCCAACAGCCTCCAGCCATTCAAAAATCCCTCTCGACTAAACTCGCCCATCGATGGTGATTTCAGAAGTTCTGCGATGCCGAGACATGTCACTTCGTCTAGTTCCACTTCGATATCGCCGAGAAATTTCATCGCCCCTTCAATGCCGATGCTGTCGGGGTTTTCATCCGGGGAGTCTGAGTGGGATTAGCTTGAAACTAGTGTATCCTTTCTGGCCAGCTGCCTTACCTCGATAGCTGTCGAATATCTTGTTGATGGAGGAGGTGGCGCCTCCTGCCCCCTGGGGGCTCTGGAAATACCTGAATCTTGTCAGTAAACGTCATGTGCGCCGATATGACTGACTTTCGCCTCTTTGAGGCACGGGTAGGAATGGCCGATGGAAGACATGAGTATTTCGACTTTCCAGAACGGGTCCTCATCTTGACGCTTGTGAGCTTGAATGCCTATCTCGGCCATGTTCCCTCTGACTTTTTGAAGGGATCCAGACGTTGTGATGACACAAGGATGACGCTTGGAGATTATTTAGGTAATGGCGAACCTCATCTGCGTCCTGTGCCCTTATGTGCCGAACATATACATGACACCCCTGGTCTACGAGGCCCAAGAGTGTCCCATATGTGCTCCACAAGTGGCAGATTGTGGTAAGGCGCCACATAGACGAGCTAGACTTCGAGGTAAGTGCGAATTACTTTAACAGCCCCCAAGCTGGCTCGAGACACCGCAGTCTTGTCTGGCGGGTATTACGCAATTGGCTGCTAACATTGGATAGAAGACCAGCTAACAGTGCTCTGTCGTGTGCATAGGATGCCCAAGAGGACGATGGAGAATCAATGCCTGACAAGTTACGTTCCCTTGCCCGTTTACCTGCCAAAGGCGGGCGACAACTTGCTGCAACTGAAAAGAGCATAGCCAGTAAACACCGGAGCACAGAAACCGTCCAGTCATTCAACAAGAGAGCCTGGCAATTCCACACTGCAGTACGGCAGAATTACAGAGCCCGAGAAAAGCAAAGGTCCAGCCATGGATCGGGGGGAAAGACAAGGAGAGAAAAAGAGAAACAAAATATCTCAGCTAACTTACGCATCAATTGCTTCTTCGACATTCCACCTAGATGCTTTTAAGAACTATAAACGAAACATCAGCTATTGGACCATGATTATCACACGTGACATGGAAGGTTATATGTGCAACTTGAGACCAACAATGCCTGCGGTATGCTGGGAAAGAAAAGTATCATACCTTGGCTGCTACTGCATCCTTGGCTTGTGTAAAGTTCATAAACTGAGCTATTTGCTGCCTCTGAAGACCCGAGTAAGGTGGCATGGTGGGGTTGCAGACGGGCTTCAGGTACGATCTTCTATTGAGTGCTAAGAAACCTGAACAAGGGATGTGACAGTGAGTGAAATTAATAATCAAAATAGCAAGATATTAAAGGACCTAGTAATTGTTCAGCGCAGCAGAGATTTTGCGAGAAGTAGTAGACACAATGATGGCTGATTAGATGCAAAAGTTCGTATTGTCGCTTTTGGAGAGCTGACTGATCACTGATAATGCACGTGCCCCGCAAACACATGGACTGATTATCTCCAGATAACTTTCTGTGACAACCGGCAGTATAAATAATTATTGGCTCATTAATTTTTCAGATGCTTTGGAATTCTCATTCATTCTTTGTCTATTTGTCTTCAGATAACCTCGATCCATTGTATTCCCGCGGCAAGCCGTGTGGCCATCAGCGTCCTATCCTTCCCACCAATAAGCCTTAAACTATTCCATGTGCATGGGGTAGAAAGTTTACATGGTTATTGAACTAAGTACTTGAAGAGGTTAAGGGAGACGATATATCAGGGAACGTCAGAAGGGATATAACTAGGTTTAGGCAAGGTGGAAACGAGCTGTTGTAATCGCATATGATTACGGATACAGTATGCTGAAGAACAAAGGTAAAAACTTTTCTATTGAAACAGACAGATGACTCCAGAACTCCTGCGAGAATCCCCAGGTATCTAGCATCCAAATTCCATGAACGATCCCGCCTATGCAACGATTTTCCTTTACGTCGTAAAGAGGGTATCTTCCTAGGCAAAGGTCAGTAAGCTGCGATGTGTGCAAGGGCTTTCACACTCAAGATGTAACATACCTCTCTCAGATATTCTCCTATATCTCCCTGGCGGAAAACGGTAATGGCTGTTGGTTCCAATTTCCTCGCTTCAGCACTAGACCGGGCGGTAACTCCAAAGCCCTGAGACAATGTTAGTAACTTATAGCGCCATACTCTCCGCGCCAACGGCCGTCTTACCAAAGGAGTATCATTCGAGTTGAAGACAACAACACCTGCGTGTTCTGGACAATCGTCTGACCACCGATTGACGTGCGCCTTTACCACATTTCCACCGTACAAGAAGGGCATCTCTCCGTTCTGTTTGATCCAGACCTTGTATCTCGCGTGGGGGGCAATCACATCCAGGGCTGTAGAAGTCAGAGATCTGTTCATTGATCGCTAATGGTTGGTGGGGATCTTACCGGTGATGTGCAGCCTGAACTGGCCACTCTTAGTAAACTTTCCGATGCAGGTACCAAGTGAGAGAAGATTTGCGCGAGGAATGGCCGTCGAAAGATTGGCCAAGGACAGTCTCATATAATAGACACGATTTCCATGGAGACGGAATACATATCGGTCATTGGGGTCATCGGATGTAGTGATGAGGTTGTTCAACGAGCGACCAGTATAGTTGGCAAGTTTCTCGAAAAGTGTTTTCGTCTCTTGTTCAGTGAGTTGACGCATTTTGAGTGATTGATACGGGTTGTTCACAGTCGAAGAAAAGCTCCGCGGACAAAAAATCCAGAAAAGTTTAAGGTGGAGAGCTTTTGGCATGAAAGTCTTGGCACCGCAAAGAAAAAAAAAAGTTTCGGACGGGAACCGCTCAAAACCAACCATCGACCCTCAACCACGACAAGTCGGTTGCTCAATAAATCGTCATGGCTCCAGGACGCACGAATAAAAGGAGACGCCTGAGTCCTCCTGGTGATGAAGGCAATGGCACCTCGAAAACCTCCAAGGGCTCAGCCTTGAACAACTTCTACAGCAACGCTTCCGAATGGGATCTGGAACAAGATTACGAGCGCCGTCCACGCAAATTGGGCAAGAAAGATAAGGAGAGGACTAGGTTACCTATCAAAACTGCGGAGGGTCTGCAAACCATTGAGGAATCGGAGCCTGAAGAGTCTGACAGTTTTCTTGGCACCGATGACGATGAGGAGGATGTAGCCTCCGGCGCCGAGGATGACATGGACGAGGATGAGGAAACACCTGCGGAGGAGGAGAAGCCCAAGATTCCGATGAAATTACAGATCTTACAGGCGAAAGAAGAACTTGCAAAACTGGCGACTTTGATCAATGAAGACCCGGAGGAACATCTTGGCTCTTTCAAAACAATGGCTGAAATGGTTAATAACGGGGCGCACGTTGCAATCAAGAAGCTGGCTCTTGCCTCGCAAGCTGCGATATTTAAGGATGTGATCCCGGGCTACCGCATCCGTCCGCTCAGCGATAGCGAAATGTCTGCTAAGTTATCGAAAGAAGTGCGCAAACTGCAAAACTACGAACAATCGCTTCTCTCACATTATAAACACTACATTCAGAAGTTGAGTGAGCTTACAAAGCCGTCTAAAGCCACACAGGAGGGTGTTGATCCTAGCTTAAAAAGTCTTGCGATCAACTGCGCTTGCAACATGCTCCTTTCCGTACCGCATTTCAACTTTCGCGGGGAGCTCTTGAAAATTCTTGTCAACCGGCTCGCAAAGAGACAAGTGGATGCTGATTTTGTGAAATGTCGGGAAACACTCGAGGAAGTCTTCGCAAGAGATGAGGACGGAGTCGTCTCCCTCGAAGCCGTTCGTCTCCTGTCGAAGATGATGAAGGCGAAGGAATTCAGAATCAACGAAAGCGTCTTGGACACCTTCCTGCACCTCCGACTACTCTCCGAGTTCTCTTCTAAGGCATCAAGAGACCGGGTCGACCGTGAGCCAGAGGAGGATACATTCCGTGGGAAGAAGAAGCAAAAGAAGGAATTTCGCACTAAAAAGGAACGCAAGATCCAAAAGGAACGCAAGGCCGTGGAGAAGGATATGAAGGAAGCCGACGCCTTGGTTTCCCACGAGGAAAGAGATAAGAACCAAGCAGAAACTCTGAAACTTGTGTTTGGGGTCTACTTCCGCATTTTGAAACTCCGCATTCCAACTCTCATGGGCCCGGTACTCGAGGGCCTTGCTAAATATGCGCATCTGATCAACCAAGATTTCTTCGGCGACTTGCTCGAAGCTCTGAAGGACTTGATCGGGCACGCCGATCGAGATGAATTTGAAGGCGACGACGTGGACGATGAGGATCCTGAATCTGCGACAGTATCCAGAGATTCTCAGCGTGAAGCCCTCCTTTGTACCGTCACTGCCTTTGCGCTCCTTCAAGGACAGGATGCTAGCAAGGCGGCAAACACACTCCATCTTGACCTAAGCTTTTTCATCAAGCATCTTTATCGCTCCCTGTACTCTCACTCAATCAACCCTGACATCGAATTCAACCCCGACAAGTCTCTTCGGCTCCCTGATCCAGATGACAATAGTTCGACGCAGCAATTTAAGTCGAGGAACAAGGTCAACTTTCAGACTCCGACAGTTCTGCTACTCCGCTGCCTCCAGTCCACACTTTTGTCCCGCGCACAAGGCATACCACCTCCGGTGCGTATTGGTAGCTTCACTAAACGACTCCTGACGATGTCGCTCCAGGTCCCTGAGAAGTCCGCCATTGCCACGCTTTCCCTTCTAAACCAGGTAGCGAAGCATCACACAAATCGTATCTCTCCATTGTGGCACAGTGAGGAGCGTAAAGGCGACGGTGTATACAATCCCTACGCGACAGATATAGAAGCAACCAATGTCTTTGCTGGGACGGTATGGGAAGGAGAATTACTGCGACTACATTACTGTCCCCAAGTCCGTGATGCTGCTGTGGATATGGAGAAGATGATCTCGAGGAAATAAAGCATTGTCATTATGACTATCTGCAATGTATTAACATGACGTTTCATTGCCATTAAAAAACATATTCCTCATGTCTTATCCATTAACCGGAATGTTCCCTTCTTTTTCCTCTTATGTTCATTTTATGCCCTTTTTTTGGTTTTTTGTTTTTGTTAGCCAGATCATGATACCCGGTAATCTTAGAACACGTGAGCAGGTCAACTGCACGCGTCAATCTGAAATGAAATCTCGAACCATTACCGATATTTGGTCCAAACCCTTATCCTGTTAAACTCTCCGATGTTATCCCTATCCATTCCATAATCGGCGCCAATACCCCCTTTGAATTTCAACCCCCAAACGACCATCTTAGTGCGCTAAGCCATATCATAGCCACTTACCCCAGTCAATGCTCCAGCCCAACAGACTATTGAAGAAATGAAATCGTCACGGCATCATAAATGCTGAAACGCAAATAGCAGTTTGGAAATGAACTGATAGTTTCATATTAATCGTCTTCTGGTTTCTCGATGGACTTGTATGCATAGGCTGCCTGGTACCAGATTGGTAGGCTCGGCTCGCTCGCTTCAGACTCTCTGGGAGGAGGGGTTGGGCCACGATAACTAAACGAAACATCTGAAGCCTGAGACATCCGTGCTTCGGCGAAAGCTGTCAACGATGAATCTTTTGTAGAAGATGGGTGGCGCGAAGCTGTTGAAAGAGCAGGGAATCCCATAGCAAGATCCTGCTGGTTCTGCCTGCGACTTGTGGACTTCGAAGGACTTTCAGTCGAGCTATCAATCCAATCAAACGATGCAGCATTTCTGGAGCGAGAAGTCAAGTCCTGAAAGGATCTGGAGGATCGTAGGAGCTGCCTGGGTGTCATAGTATCTTGGCTATTGAGGCGCTCACGTTCAGCCATGATCTGCTGCTGGGCAGGGTTGCGCAGGGCAGGATGGACTCTGCTGGGGCTAACTTCCACTTGGCGATGCTCTGCCGCAGTACTAGCAATGGCGCTTGTCTGCATAGGGGGTGTAAATGGAAGTGGTTCTTGCTTCCTGGACTCTCGCTCCTCAGAAGTTTTATCATCTTCGCTGCGCTTGGTAGGGGGCAAGGAGTGGCTCGCAGTTTTGCTTTCGCTGCTACGTCGATCACGGCCACGACGGAAAGGATAGAAAAGGCCCATCTTAGCTGGGAACTTCATGATCTCAGCACTTGCTTTGTGAACAAGAGTTTGGCTGCTAGTGGCTCTTTCCTTGCCTTTAGTGGAGCTGCTGAGTAGAGGTTCTGGACTCCCAATGGATATTTTGCTAGGGTCTTTCAGGATGAGTCTTCTGGGGTGAGACTCAGTGAAGTGATTCTTCCAGTCATCGCCATGGGAACTTGGAGTGGGGAAGGCTGCCATAGGTGTTGGAACATCATCAGTAAGCGTGTGTTCCTCGGCGTGTTTGTTCAGTGCGACAGATTCACAGTTGTGTTCTTCCCCCCCTCTGCTCTCTGTTTTCTTTGTCACCACATCTTCCCTCCTCATCTGACGAGACTTCATCTTCCTGAACTGCTGTGGCCTTTCATTGTCTTTACTCCCTTTGGTGAAGTCTGGACTCCCCTGCAACCTGGTATTCATGAATCTTGCATCCTGTGCCGGGTTGTGGGGGAGGTTGGACCTTACGGTCGAAGCCAACGCGTTGATCTCGCCCTTCAGCTTGTTGTACTCACTCTGGAAGAGCTGTGTCATCCTGTCTTCCATATGACGCTGCTCGCGCTGTATAGCGCCGACTTGAATCTTCACTTCCATCGTGACCCTCTGCAGCTCCCTCGTCACTTCAGTGTCGCTCATCACTCGGTTATTGAGCTTGCGCATAAGATCGGACAGATGTCCTGTGTGCCTCAGGATTTGATCCGTTGACCAGTTATTTGTGTTTTCGAATGACCGGGCAAGCTTGTTGGCCGTACCATCAACGTGGATGTGAAGCGAATCCATGTAGGTGGATATTTGCTGCTCTAGGGTTACTGTGTTTTGGTAGCCCGGGTGCGGTGGAGGAGGAGCATAGCCTCCGTGAGTCGTCACGCCAGAGTAGAAACGAGGATCGTCCATAGGGAGTTGAGAATCGAAGGACATCCTCATATGTGTTGGGTCGAAGTCAGGTTCAGCCTGTCCAGGACTTGAGGCCATATGCTCCCGTGATCTAGTAGATGAGCGCCTGCTGTTCTGTCCGGACGGAGTAGTTCCTTCAGTTTGGTCCTGTATTTTGACAGACAGTGGCCTCTGCTGATCCGATGAGACGACTAGCGGACGATTTTTCTCCATCGTGCTCTGTTTGCGTTCGCACGATGAGGACACCGGTGCAATGCCTTCTGGCGCGTTGGACGTCGATGGCTTGTACGAAGCTGGACTGTCGGTAGAGGTGGCATCAATTTTTGGCTGAGAGGGAACTGATGGTTCGTTCTCCACATTCATACTGATATAGCGTCGTTCCGCATCGACAACCGCTGGATGGCCCCTGCTGGTATCGCCTGTGCTGGCTGGAGGAGACGAGCCGTCAATCAAGACAGTGTCAAGGCGTGTCATGGGCTCTACATTTCCTACTTTGTGATGAGGCCGATGTTGTTCCTCTTTGTCTTTAAGAGTTTCTGCATCAAGCCCGTCATCACCCTTAGTCTGCTGTGCAGGGCAGGATGTGGCGCTCTGTGGGGAGCTCTCGAAGCTACCTGAGTCCGAAAACCTAGTGGTCTGGACTGGAGCAGATGCAGGGTGCACTTCAGGATCTCTGGGCTTGGGGACATATAGTCTTTCCTCATCGAAGTCAAAAGACCCAGGCGGCGATTGTTTAGTCTTCTCAACCTGTGGAAATCCAATGCTCGGTGGCAGTTGAGGCATAGCGCTATGTGGAGGGTCTTGAGCCTTACGAAACTCCTTCCCAAGCTCCTTGAAGCTGAGTTTGGATCTCAGCGTCGCGATCATGGACTTTTTCTTTTCACCTTCGACCTTTGTACCCGCACCCTTATCACCAGGATGGGGCTCCGTGGCGCCCTGTCTCTTCAAACCACCCAATTTTGTGAGAACATTCGGCTTTGAAACTGTCGGCTCAAGTGCAGGAGCAGAACTGCTAACAGCCATAAGACGGGGCTTAGGCATCGGGAGAGCGAGTGCCTCGTCGTAGTCCAGTCCAGATGATTTTCTCATCGTACTGGGTCTTGAAGAAGAATAGGACGCGGTTGGACGGGTTATCACTACTCGCATCAGAAAAGCCAAGCCAACAACGAAAAGGTAGGGGAGACGGGGAGACACGACATACCGGTGTTAGGATCATACCCCAACTCACCAAACTCCAGCTTATACAGCTCCCTTTCACGAATATGTTCTTGCTCACGAGCCCTCATCTGCGACCAAGCATTGCCAGGGACGGTGGGCACAAGAGGCAGTTTGACCTTGGGTCTCTCTCTCAACTCCTTCTCCTCAGACTCAGATCTAGTCTGAGCCTCCTGATCTTTCTCACGGTCCGCCATAGCGAACAAAGAAACAGAAAACGAAACAGCTACTTGAAGATAATCACCAAAGCAAACGAGATACCTGAAGAAGATGTCGTTGCGTTGTTATTGTTCTATTGCAATTACGTTGGTCTGTCACGTCGCGAGATGAAGATTTGAGGAAATCAACATCCAGGTGTTGCTCTTTCACTACAAGAAACACACAAGTAAACATGATTTTGTATGTGGCGAAGCTGATGCCTTCACTGTATGTGTTGCTGGGGCACGCGCCACAGCGCGAGACGTGAATTTCACTCACACACCCCCAAGTGACGTACATGAAATTGGCTGTGGCTGTTCCCTTTTCTTTTTCTTTTGTTTTTTCTCTCTACTCTTGTTTCACCAGAGTTATGGAATCGGGGGATTTGGAGTTCGGGGCTTGTCTTTACTTTTCCTTCTTTTTGGTGTCTCGATCAGAAATGGCCTTGCATTCTGTCTGGATAAGGCGTGGGATATGTATGTAACGTACAAGACCCTTTAGATGTCTTGCTTGATATCAGTTGGTTCCGGACATTGAGAGCGAATATACTTTTCTGAACCGGGCCTCGACTTTCTTAATATAATAATGGCGATGTGTAGGTGATTGACTCCTGCTCTACCTACTCCGTACATAATCCAAGAGGGCTCCCGTAGAATATAGGACTTCTCTTTTACACAAATCTACATTTCAGATTTGGATAGTCAGTGTGCGAGAATGGACGTTGCCCGCTCAAAGAATCAAACGACCTGAGCAGACGTTGCGAAACTTGTGTCCAGACTGGACAAGACTTTTAGTGATAAGGAGACCAGATTTGTCAGAAAGAACAGTCGTCATATTTTAGCAATCTAGATGCTGCCTTTCTCTGCCTGTCTTTTACTACTAGCTCTTTTTATCTTCTCGCGTTTTATTGCGGGTTGACCGTACTTGTTTTGTTACTACAACAGGAGCAGGCTTATCCGAAGGAGTAGACATAGTCCAAGAACAAAACCCATTGAAATAATCTTCAGTCTTCATTATCATCAATCATAATCATATCACTACATACTGGTAGTCGTAAATCAACGGCAAAACTAAACAAGTTTTGTTAACTACTATCAGTTTTGGCACAACAGACGCGCAGTCAATAATCGAAACATTCTGGAGAGGAGAATAGAAAACATAACAGATAACAATAACCTGAATTGATAAACGCACACAAGTCAAATACAGGGGAATCAAATTAAGGCAAGTAAAATGAGTGACGAGAATCTTGGGCAACAAAGTCGGGTATATGCATGCCAAACAGATGCATAATTAGTAACAATGAGTCAGGGGGCACTTTCAAATCACTTAAGAATCAGTGATGATGATATGCATGGAAGTGCGAGTGATGATCACACTGAAGATTTACTGGTCGCTCTTGGGGCGACGGCGGAAAGGAGAGAAGATGGCTCCAAAGAAGTTGACAAAGACGGCGCGAAGGATGACCTTCAACCAGCCGTCATTCTTGGCGTTGCTGAGAGTAACAGCCCGGGTCTGGCTTGGAGAACGAGAGGTGTCATCCTTCTGAGCCACGGCCTTGTCAGCAGTGGTTTCCGTCGTCGTAGCGGGTTCAGCAGAAGTGGATGGTTCACTGGTTGACGCAGCTGGCTCTTCGGATCCTGAACGTGGTGCATTGATATCAGCTTCAGGCTTCTTCGAAGCAGGCAATGGTGTTTCCTTACTGGTTGGTGGTTGAGACTCAGGAGCTGGGCTATCAGCCTTGTTGGGCTGAGACTCTTCCACAGACTTGGAGCTCTTGGCCGCAGACGCGGTTTCTGGCTCCTTGTCCTCGTGGGACGAGATAGCCACCCCAGCAGCAACAGCGCCTGCGGTAACAGCTACCGCCGCACCAATCAGCTCGGTTGAGACGCCAACCTTTCCATCCTGTTCAGGGGCATCCTCCTTCGTAACCTCAGGGACAACCTCAGCTGTTTCAGTGCTCTGTTTCTCAACAGGAGGCTCTCCAGAAGAAACTGATGAAGGCTCCTCCTTCTCGGCCTCAGCAGGGGCTGCTGCTGCTGGCTCGCTGCTAGGTTCTTCCTTTTGAATGGCCACAGCCTCTTCAATCTCAGCCTTGGGTACAACCTCGGGTTCGGTCTCTGGGGCCTTCTCTTCTGCAGGGATCTCAACAGCCACAGTCTCAGCTGCAACTGTCTCCTCCTTAGGTAGCTCAGTCACCTCTTCCGGCTTCTCTTCGTGGAGCTGCGAGACAGTAGGCTCAACCTCATTCGACGTGACTTCCTCGGGGACAACAGCCTTAGAAGATTCAGCAGTCTCCTCGACCACATCCGATGAAGTTGGCTGCTCAGCAGACTTATCAGCGACAGGCTCCTGCGCGGGCTCTTCGGTAGTGGCCTTTTCAACGACTTCCTCGGTAGCAGGTGTCTCAGCAACCACAGGCTTCTCAGTCAGGGCTGGGGCCGATTCTTCAGCTACGGTCTCGGTTGCTGGCTGTTCAGTAGAGTCGTCCACAAGCGTTTCTTCCACCACTGACTGCTCAACTGGCTCAGATTCGGCTGCTTGCTTCGTGACAGGCTCTTCAGTGGTCAACACTTCACTCACGGGTTCAGCTTCCTTGGCGGGCTGTTCCGCAGCAGGTTCCTCCGTAGAAGGCTCGACAGCGACAGGTTCCTTGGCAGTAGCAGGTTCCTCTACAGGCGACTCTTGGACAGCAGGTTCCTCAGGGGTAGGCTCTTGGACAGCAGCCTCTTCAGCAGCGAGCTCCTTAACAGACTCCTCTGCACTGGCTGCGCCGGTTCAGCTTCCTGGGCGGGCTCGGATTCAACTGGTTGCTCAGCGACGGGGGTATCCTTAACGGGTTCTTCGGGGGTCGCTTCCTCAACAGCAGGCTTCGTCTCCTTGGATTCTTCAGTGACTGGCTCCGTGGTCTTTTGCTCGGTCACCTCAGCGGGCTTTTCTTCCGTTATAGGCTCTTCTACCACCTTGGCGGGTTCCTCAGCTGCCTCCTTCGTTGTCGAATCCTCAGTAGCGGGCACTTCAGAGATAGGTTCCTCCTTTGTCACGTCCTTAGAGGGCTCCTCGGTGGTTGTTTCTTCCACGGCGGGCTTCTCGGGTGTAGGCTCTTCAACGACAGGTTCACTAGTTGTAGCCTCCACCTCAACAGGCGCTTTCGCAGTGACTTCCTCTGGAACTTCCTCTTCCTTAGTGGCTTCGGCAACGACCTCGTTTTCTTCGGCAGGGGACACCTTTGCGGCCTCTTCGGTGGGTTTTTCCTCAACGGAGGGTTGAGCAACCTCTTCCTTCAGGGCTTCTTCCGAGGCGGGCTCAGCCTTGGCCTCTTCCACCGGCTTTTCAACGGGCGCCTTTTCATCCTTAGCAGCTGGCTCTGAGGTCTCCTCGGCAGACTGTTTCGATTCTTCCGTTTCGGCAGCAGCTTCAGCCGTAGTGCTCTCTGGAACGGACTCCTTTGCCGGTTCTTCGGAACTTGTCTCAACAGGGGCTTCAACGACAGGCTTCTCAACTTCGGTCTTTTCTGTTGCTGCCTCCTTCGCTGGTTCCTCTACTACAACATCGTCAGCTGCAGGCTTCTCGGTGGTTGTCTCTTCCACTGTCTTCTCGACACCGGACTCCTTCGTCGATTCGCTGGGGGCATCTTCGGTAGCAGAGGCTTCGGTAGCGGGCTCTTGAATAACCGATTCCTGAGCATCCGGAGCTGCGGTGGACAGGGTCTCCTTAGGCTCTTCGGAAACCGGCACCTCCTTCACTGTTTCAGCAACAATTTCCTCAGTAGACGGCTCATCCTGAGCAGCAGTGTCGTTAGTGGCAGGCTCCTCAGTAGGTGTCTCCTTAGGCGCCTCCGACACTGCCTCCTCTTTGACAGGCTCCTTTACCGGTTCTTCAGCAACGACTGGTTCAGGGGCAGCAGGCTCCTCAGACTTTTCAGCAACGGGTTCTTCCTTAACGGTGTCCTTAACTGGTTCTTCAGTAGTGACTGGTTCGGGGGCGGCAGGTTCCTCAGACTTTTCAGGGACCGGCTCTTCCTTCGCAGTTTCCTTCACTGGTTCTTCAGCAACAGCTAGTTCAGCGGTGGAAGTATCCTTAGCGTCTTCTAGGGCGGCCTTCTCCTCGACCAGTTCTTCGACAGCGGGCTCCTCAGCTACAATTGTTTCAGAGGCGGGCGTTTCTTCCGACTTTTCAGGGGTTGTCTCTTCCTTGACAGGCTCTTTGACCGTCTCCTTAGGCTCTTCCGCCACCGACTCCTCTTGAACAGGAGCATTATCCGACTCGTCGAGCTTCTCAGCTGGCTCCTCGGTGGCGGACGTCTCCTTCAGCTCTTCGGTGGTCTCTTCTTTAACGGGCTCTTCAGCAGAGGGCTTCTCGGAGACTGTTTCTTTGAGCTGTTCCGGTGCCGTCTCCTCCTTAACGGATTCTTTTACTGGCTCTTCCGTGGCGGGAGCTTCCTTGGGTTCTTCAGCGGTTAGCTCTTCCTTGGCGGGCTCCTCAGAAGGAACTTCCGCCTGTTTTGTCTCAGCGGGCTCTGTGGCGGGGGCCTCCACCTCCGCAGTCGGTTGTGCTTCGACAACAGGTTGCTCCGTAATGGTTTCAGTTGCAGTAGATTCGGTGATGGTGGGCTTCTCGGGGGTCGACTCTTGAGTGGGGGTTTCCTCAGCCGTGACTTCAGATGCGGACGTCTCAGCAACAGGCTCCTCGGGTTTATCTACTACTTCTTCAGCAACCTTTTGCGGCTGAGATTCCTCTGATTGCTTCTCGGCTTCGACCTTAACATCGCCGTTTACAACCGGCGTCTCCTCGTCCTCCTGAGTAGGGATGGCTGCAACTTCTTCGGTTTTCTTTTCAGTTTCTTCCTTCTCCGCCACGGGCTGAGATACATCCACCTTCTCCTCAGGCTTCTCTACCACTGGCTCCGACTTCTCCTCGGCCACGGGCTCCTCCTTGCTCTCGGAGGTCTGCGCGGCGGGTTCAGTTCCATTGACTTCTGGCTCCTTGGTGCCATTGGAAAGAGCCTCCTTCGACTCTGTCTCAGTCTCTGCTTTGGCATCAGTCTTGACAGGTTTTTCAAGAACTTGTTCGGTCTTCTGATCCTCGGCAGGAGACTGGTCAGCCACCGGGGCATCGTGCTCAGCGACTCCATTGACGCCATTCGACTTGTGGACGCCATTCGTTACCGGCTCAGCCTTTGTCGAAGCTTCCGTCTCGGGTTCTTTTGTGCTCTCCTCCGCCTTGTCACTGACACCATTCTGGACGGGCGTCTCCGGCTCGGCCGCAGGCTTGACGGTAAGGTAATTGTTGACCAGGCCCTCAGTTCCAGAAGCTATGGACCCAAAGCATTGGTTAGCCATGTCGTTATTCCCGAGGTAGTTATGTTGAACAAATTGCTGAAGCCGTTTCGAACTTACCATTCTTTACAGACTCATCGTGAAACCAGGAGCCAGTCGCGCCTTCTCGGAATCTGTACTGGTATTGCCCCGGAGCCACCTTGAAATCCCGGAAGAAAAGGTACTCGGTCGAGTAGAGGCCCGGGTCTAGTTCCGATTCAACCTCTATCGTCTTAACATTCAGCTCCAATGGCTCCCATTGTGGTTCCGAGAAGGTACCAGCGACGAAGATAGTAGGGGTATCAGTCGGACGACGGACAGAGATAGTAACAGTCTCAGCAATGGATTCCACCATTGTTATGATCGTCAAGGTCGTAACAGTCGTTAAGTATCAAACAACAGATCAGAGCGTAAGAGAGGCTTTAACAATTACACAGCAACAAGGATATCGAGTGAATCGATGGAATAATATACAGAAAAAAAACAGAAACGAGGAACGAAAAGAGAAGAGGCCTCCCGGACAATGGGATCGGGTAATAGGGTTGCGAGAGGTAAGGGAGGTGAAACTTTGAGGGGCGATGGAGGTGGGATTGGTCAGATCAGGATGTATCAGTTTGATTGATGATCAAACCAAACGCACAATTGGGATGTAGTTGTACAGTAGTAAGGTAGTTAATGAGTTGAGGAGGGGAGAAGAGAGAAAGAAGAGAAGAAAGGAGAAAGACCGAGTCAATCATGGGTAACATTAAAAAAGAAAAAGGAAAAGAAAAAAAAAAAACAGAAGGGTCCCCACTCAAAGTGATGGAGGAGGGAGAATTCCGGACTAAGATGGTTAGTGAGGTTGACTGATGGAGGGACTGAACTCCCGCTAGTGGCCGAAAGGCCGTTAACTTAGGGATTAGTTTGGCGGGGCAGCGAAGGAGTTGTCACAGTGATACTGATTTCACCCGTCTGTGATTGTTTTGCTTTTTCTTTTTTAATTCGTCATCTATGCCACATATATATATACAATATAAGCTTTAAAGAGGGGGTGGTTTTGGTCCAGAGACAGAAGTTTACAAGAAAGAGAAAAAGAACAGCTCTTGATTCATGAAGTAGAAGTGATATGAAAACGTAGAAACCACTCCGAACGAAACTGTAGATATCAGCAATTGAGTCATGTTGGAGATAGACAAACCTCGGGCTAGATACATTGCTTACTCCTCTGGACGGGTTCGCATGGAGGGGACGCATTAAATTATCTGCAGATCTTCGATGGCTGCGTGATCCCATCGTCTCTGTACGTCACTGGTTACCGACTGGAAAGTGCGGTGAGTGGGCGGCGCCAATCACGGGAACAGCATAAAATATGTTTCTTAAACCGATTCAGGAGTGGGTAAATATCCAGCCAGTGATTGACTTGGTGATATACAGCGCCAATTCTCCAGAGTATGCAACGATAACGGATGTTGTGCACATTGGCCGGAATCAGATCATCCTCCAGTCGGCTGATGAGGGAAATTTTCATGAGAAGAGCAAATAAAAATTAAAATTCTGCTCGCCAGATCGTGTAGGGGAAAGAAAAACAGTGGAGAACTATACTGACTAGACTCATAGTGCAGTCATGGCACCATTCCCCCTACTCCATCCGGTTTAGTCGCCCTCCTCTACGGACTCCACTCAGCTCACTATAAACTGCGGAAATCATATCATCCTGTCGGAAGGGATTGGAAATACGACGAGATGGTCCAATCCTCAAAGGATCTACCGATTCTTGTCCGCCTGGATACTCATGCGCAACCCGGGGCGATGCATTTTAAATTACATCTGCAGCACTAAGGCGGGACATCGAGATTGGACTCCTCTCTGCTTTGCCTTCCTTTTTTGTTTTCGATCACAATCCCTCGGCTTCATCAAGAAATGGTTGATACCCCCTCAATCTTCCCTGTCCGAATATGCCGGAATTAGTAAAACTTCAAGTTGCGAGTCGTCCACTCTCCCATACCAGTTCTAATGTCATAGAAATCAGATATACCAATTGCGAATGCCATTGTTGTCTTTTCTTCGTTGCGGTTCCAGCCCCCATCCCTTGGGTGACTCAGTGGAGCATCCACTGCTTCCAGAGCCGTGGGACAAGATATCCCTCGGTAATTATTTCCCTGCGGTGTAACCCAAGAGGCAATGAATTTATGATATACCAGCCAAGAATGGAAACCCCCGTGACAATGCAGTGCTGTGAGCTCTGTTCAGTCCCATTGCAGCCTAACCAACTTTATCCTTCTGCGCTGGATACTCACTTGGGTTTAGTGCCCAGTGATCTTCGGCCGAAGTATAAACGACTGAACTTTCCTTACCTTTGCCTCACCCTGGGCTCAAGTTGTCATTCTCCAACAAAATCAACGCTATCTCATGAACCCCGCTGCAGATCATGCATGCTCAACAAATTAGCTATGGTCCATGATCTTGGTCACGGATTCTTACTTTGACTCATCCCCAGGGGTAACAGGTCTGCCATCAGAAATTTTGGTGTCCAATCAAGTGATATTAAGAAAAGATCACACAAGTTTTTAGATTTCAATCTCAAAGGGAACGCTATATACCAAAACGCTGGATCAAAGTGTCTCGAAGAAACGAAGAACTGAATGACAGGAAAACACCGGTACGCTCATCATGCTCCTCTGTATGCTTGACATTATATCCTCAAGACAATTATGGTAAACGAAGGGGGGAAACAAAAAGTGACTCACCATGTTGGGCCCAACCAGCGGCGCCAAACATGGAGTCGTGGGCTCATAAGCCATTCGTGGGTCGTGGCTGTGCTGATTAAATCCCAAAGGAATAAACACTGATGGTATATTATCAGGAGAAAAGGGCCAAGCGTCGTTAGTATATCTCTAGGTCTTCGAACTCAACCACCAAAGAGTCCTGAGAGCCTACTGTGGACTCGCTCAAGACCGGACCATTCATCATCTCCCACATGGTACTATTGCGAGATATGTTATTCGGCCGACTCGCGTAAACTCCCACGTGGATAAATTTGTCTTCCACGCCGTAGAAGAACCATGTCACCTCCCGTAGCTTCTTCCACGTGCTGCTCACTGCGCTCGGGGTCAGAGCATATGGAACTGCGGATGGAATCTGATACCAGATCCAGAGGGAGTTGCCGATCCGCTCTAATTTGATCCGCAGCGACTGCACAGCCGATGGCCCGCTGTCGGGGAAGCTGAGCGGCGAAAGACACCAATCGGCTCCATCTGCAGTTGCACTGACCGAAGAGACATTGACGGTGCCCGAGCTAAACTCCATACCCGCTTTAACCCATTTGCATGGTCGTGCGATCTGGGGATATCCCGAACGACTCGATCGCATTCCGGAATCCAATGGGACGCTGCCGGACGAGCATGATTGTGGTGCGGCTCCAGCAAAAATCACCAGCCCACCTTGATCCCATTCCATTTCCCAGTCCGCACTAACGGTCACTTCTGCGAGTATGAATGGATTTCGCAGTGACGTAAATACAATGGGTGCTGTGGACGTGTCGCCATTTGGAGGCTTCCGCCAGAGATCGGTATTGGGGCCCGCGGTAAGGGTAAAATATTCCATGCATTGTGGGAGAGAAAATGTTTCTGGCAAATTCAACGCCGTAAACGACGAGCTGGCTGGAGGCATATTGTTTTTCTTATGTATCACCCGAACCAGTCGGTTCACCAAGGGGAAGTCTCGTTCTTTCTTCCTTTTGGTAGGAATCGATTTAATCCCGTTGCTCACTTCTCTCGGAAAGAAATAAAGAAAACAATAATAAATTCCTGCCTCTTTTCTGCCTTACCCCTAATTCTCTAATGTCAGCTTCCGAGGTTTGGACAAGCTGCACACGCAGTTTTCAGATTTTTCAGCAGCGTGAGCATAGAAAATTGGGTCCGAGGGAGAGTAAAAGTAGAAAGGAGAGGAAGAGGGAGATTATCGATAAGTAAGGTGTGTATGATGGTGCTCCAAGGCCAGAAGCAAGGGAGTTGTGGCCTTCAAGAATCCAAGTCCAACCTGGCACTTTTCAAGGCCCTAGTATGGATTGAGTAAGTCCCCCAGGTGCACAGCCAGGAAACAAGAACGGGCCAAGTCTAGACTGGGCGACGATGCAAAATTAAAGCGACGGGCTTTCCAAATATAAATATAAATATAAAAGGAGAGGAAAAAGGATCAAACAACAAACACAAACTTTTATGTCAATTGAGAAAGAGTGGAAGAATAATGTTGAACGCCAGATATGGTGTTTCGATCGGAAAGCCGCGCATAGATCGGCCTCAAGGGAAAGGCTCCAATGGGGAATGAGGAACCAAACATTCAAGCCACAGAGTGACACGAGTATATAAAGTCACAATGACTAAAGTTGCCGATAACATGCAAGGTCGGATCTCAAAGGCTTGGGACGATTCGTGGCAATTGAGCCATGGGGGCTGATTTATAGAGCCGGGGCAGACACTTTGCCCCCCTAAATCAGGGCGGAAAAATAGCCAAGCAGTAGAAATGTCCAACGGAGGAAGAACCACTCTGCTGGAACATGTCCTCATTACTCTGACGGTTCCGAGGCGCTGGACACTCGAACCATGTTATGCGAACGTTTCTTTTTTTTCCCTTCCATCTTCCCGATTTGCCTTTTCCTTTTCCTTTTTTTAATTATTATTTTTTTTTAAACTTCTGCCCTCTGTGCGTAGAAATCATGATTGGATTTTTCTGGCGAGATTTGCTTTTCAGGTTCAGTTCTGCAGCGGATGGGCTGCAGACCAGTTCAGGAGTGGCGGGTCAGATGCTGCATCATTGGGAGACAAGCAGTCCACGCAAGTGGTGAGTTGTGGGGATAATGTTGGTCCAAAGCAGCTGAAACAGAGGACGACAGGGAAAATAAGTCAGAACAGTCCAAGACGTATTGGCCCGACGCTCGTGGCTAGTTCTGGGGATTCAGCAGAGAACTCACAAGGGAGCTGAAAGGAAAAATGGAGAATGGGCGGCAGGTCCGTGGTGGATGGGAGTTAAAGA
Organism: Aspergillus nomiae NRRL 13137; assembly: GCF_001204775.2. Lineage (NCBI taxonomy): Eukaryota > Fungi > Ascomycota > Eurotiomycetes > Eurotiales > Aspergillaceae > Aspergillus > Aspergillus nomiae. Next base: position 23,950 of record NW_015378084.1, read on the forward strand.
AAGTAGTACTTTTAGTGTTGTTGCAAGTGGTGTGGGTAAAAGTGTTTATTTAATTGCCCTGTTTGCCACTCCACTCACAATGCGCGATGGGCAACTGCGCCATACCTAGTCCCTTGTGAATGGACGCACTGATGTTTTTTTAACTCCCTCTCTTGAGATATCTATCTATAGAAATTCCTCAGACCTGCCTATTTTGTCAATAGGTTGTGTGTCTCTCATATAAGAAAGCCCCAAGGGTTGGGGTTGTTGGACACCCCGGGTCAAACCCACAGACACCCATACCTATCCAACTGAACTATGGTTACTTGCATAGTAAAGCTGATTGCTAGTCAATATCAACTGAAGCACTATAACTTGTTTCTGTATGTTTCTGAGTTTAATCGCGTTCTAATCTAATTCCTGTTATCTAACTCGTTGATATAAAATTAGTATACCTGAACAATCCACCCAACTCGAGAATGGATCGTATACACGGCCCGTAGGAAACTTGGTTCCAGGGTAATAAACAGACTGTACTGAATCTTAACTCATATTACTCCATTGAACTACACAAGCCAGTTCCCAATACTTATTTCTTGGCTCGTTTATTTGAGTGTCTTTCGGCTTCTAGCACCAGTGTTCAGCGGTATAATGTCAAAAACAAGGATCTCGATTGCGTGAGCTTCTCTAGACTCGTCTAGACCAAGGAACCAGGCATCATGCGAATGCGGGCACACTCCACAGAATGCGGTCCTTATGTGTTTCCTGACCACCATCTTGACAAAAGTCCTGAACGGCGATAGGCTCATAGAAAGAGATACCCTAATCCCAGTGCCTCTCCGTGTAGTATACCCTCCAAATTATTGATGTTCCCACGACTTAGGAGAATGTGACAATCAGGTGTCGGGATCAATAAGAATCGATGGAAATGTTGCCCATACTCCCTACTCAGACATATTGATTGTTTGTTGACTAAAACAACGTCGGGAAAAATACTGCATATAGGCCTAAGTTAATGTGATTATATGCAGGGCAAGGCCAATATGCCACAATGTTTGCTTTTGCAAGAATCCCAATTAGGGCTGGGGATTTCTCATACGGTAACTCCAACCGCTCTAGCTCAAAAATAAGTCTGCAGTACGATTCGTAGAAGCAACTTTAACTTCTCATGAGCATTGCATTTTATCCGGGGTCAATGTCGATCTCTTCTGGTTTGTTTTGCTTTTTATTCTTCGTTTCCTCTCTGTTTAACCTTGGTACTTTTCTCGGCTTTGTGGATCGGGGCTGTGTCGGGCGCAGGTAGCCGGTGGATCAGCAGAATACGCGATCCATGTTATCCTACATCTGAATCTTCTTCAGCTCTTCAGCCCTTCTTTTCAAAACTTTGATCTCGGCAAGCCTTTTATACTTCATAGTTCAGCTTATGAATGCACTATGACATGAGTGCGAAAATCATACGGAACACCCCGTAGCCGTGACTTCGCTTGCCAAGTTGCGAAGACAATTTACCGATAATGTCAACATATAGTCAGCAGTAAGGAAAAAGAAAGCAAAATTAGGCAAATTCTCCACACGTAATCTATACAAATAGTACACGTTGTAATGCTGTCCCAAGCCCTATCAAGTGCTTATTTACATACACATTAGTTCCAGTTCAAGTAAATACTATATCGTTTACAACCTAATCAATATCCTACTGTGCGACCTAACATCCACATAGAGCCTGGCATGGTCATCGCTCACCCAAACCAGAACCGGCATATTCAATGGAAAACCATTCTACATACTCCATTATTTATGTCGGGAAAGAGCCAACATACCCAACTATATTTACATATCGCTCTTGGTACATTTTATTGGACAAACACAGCTACCAACCATCATGTACTATGTACGTCTTGTTCCTTTGTTTAGTTATTTCTTTGTTCTTTAATGACAAATACCCAGTTTTAGACCCCAAACTCATCACACCCACACTCCTAGTAAGGGCTCGAATCTCTAGAGACTCGGCCATATCATTGGTGCCAGCATCTATCTAACGGATACATCCTACACCCCGAGTCCTATAGGCTCTTACTCCTACTTCCGCCTATTCACCAACACAGCTAGAACCAAACAACTTACCTTACCAAGACCCTCATCTTATGGGATTCAATATAATGCTAACCCCCAAACCCACCAGCCCGCGGATATTGCGGGCTACCCTGTTTACGATAGGAGCCAAGTCACTCCCAAATTCCCTCATTAACACATAAGAGTAGATAAGCATACAGAATAATATAGCCAACCCCGTCGGAAGACCGATATTTTCCTACCCTAGTGATATCTATTGGTACGAAACAATGTACAATCTTTCAACCATGAATGCCCGATTTCCAAGGCAGCAAATGCGTCATGCCCCCCGACCATCTACTAGGGTCTTGGCGCTTGATGCAACTCCAACCCCAAACGGGAATACCTAGATACGACTCAATTCATACTAACAATACACAACTCCATCATCAATAACAACCTTCAAAAAACAACCCGGAAATCCAAAAAGAACGACAAAAAGAACAAGAAGGAAAATGGTCTGCTCAAAATGCCAAAAGAAACTCAAATCCACCGAGCTAGCTACTCCCGGCGTCAAACGCAAAAGTGAGATGTACTATGGCTCGCCCGCGACCTCGGTGGGAGGTGGTGGCGGTGGAGAAGGTAGCAAGTCTAAGCCAACGCTAGGGAATACGGGTATTGGCAAGGTATGATTTTCATCTTCGTGTCTTTATTAAACTGGGAATTCGCGGGGTTGGGTTTGGGCAGAGGGTCGGCTGACATGGTAAATTGGGATAGAGCAAGTTGCTTAGCTCCAAGGCTAAGAATCCTTATGCTGCTTATTCGTCTGCTTGTGAGAGCTGTAAGACGAAAACGGAGCAGGGGAGGAAGTTTTGTCAGCGGTGTGCTTATAAGAACAATGGTTCGTTCGTTTATTTTCCTTGTTATTCTTATGTCTTATTCTTGTCCTAATGGTAAACTGGTGGGGATTGCTAATTGATATCTTAGCTTGTCCGATGTGCGGCAAGAGTATGGCGGGGAAGTCAAAGAAGGATCAGCCTATTGTACAGGGACAGAAGTTTAACCTGAAGTAGTCGAAGGGCAAATTTGGGTCGTTTGTTGGTTTGCTGTTCTGCTGGGTTGTTGATGAAGTCGTTTATACTGCCTTGTTTATATTGGGTATGGATTAAACTAGGTTGCATGGCGTTTTGGGCTCTGTTGATACTGGAAATCAAAGAACGGCTGGAGAATTGCGAATAATGATATAGTAAATTCAAAAGCTAGTTATACATGACATACAATATATATGCAGTTCTGGCCCATTTCGGGCATAGGCACTTCCCACTGGATCAAATCGCTCAGTTTCTTCAGTTCTATCAGTACACTCCTTCCACATCCCAGCACAGGATCTGATCATTCTCAGACAGAATACCTAGCAAGCCGTACACCCCGCTTAACCAACTATTTACCGCTCAGCCAACATGTTTTTGATGTTGCTGTAGTACTGTGGCAGTACAAAGGGGGCAATCTCCTCCTTGGTCAGCCACTTGAAGTCCTGGAGATTCTGCGTGTTGGCGGCCAGATCAGCCTGTCCAGCCATAATTCGAGCCTTCATGAAGAAAGTCTTTTCGCCCAGATGCTCCGTGCCATTGGCCGTGTCCACCCTCGGCTTTTTGAAGTTGTAGACGTGGTGGCCAACGGGGTGGAAGCCCACCATCCAGGTGTTCATGTTAACACCAGCGGCTTGCGCAAGAGTACGTTCAGCAGCCTGTGCGGCACAAGACACGTTAGTATTACGCCCGATATAGAGCAAAGGGAAAGCAAAGGGAAAGGGCACAGGGATAGGTAATCTCCAGTGTACTCACCAGTCGAAGAGTTTCCTCCTGCTCCACCGGAGAGCTGGGGAGCTTCCAGTATCCCTCCTTAGTCTGAACCAGAAGATAGAGTGTCCTCTGAAGGGCCCGGTTCAGGCTTCTCTGGTCGTTCTTCTGATCCGCCTCCGTTACTCGGGGGAATGGCCTGGGGATCTCCTCCTTCTTGCTGGTGTCTTGGGAGGTAGCATTGACTGTGGCTTCCGCATCCTGCACAAGCATCTCCACCTGATGCTCCGGTTCGGCCTCGACGGCTCCCACAAGAAGTTCATCGTTCCATGCGTCCTTCGAGTACGCATTGTACTTGCCGATGTCACGCGCGGGCGTCTGGCGCTCCCGGATTTTACGCTTCCAGTCTTCGTCCGCTGGCGTTCCTCGCTTAAAGTAAAAGTATTTGGTGAATGGAAGCGCCAAACGCTCGTTCAGTCGCTTCTGGTAGAAATAGTATGCTTTCTCAAATTGTGAGAGGTCGCGGGTAATCTGAGGGGGGCGGGATAGGGCCACGCCGGCATTGATGGTGTAGACGGGCTTCACAACGGGGAAGGTAGTTGTAGCGGTAGAGGTAGTTTCTGAAGAAGGCTGTGCAGCGGCCGAGGAATAACTGCGGCGAACAAGGGTCTCTTGACAGCTTCTGCACACTTTGGGGTCGGCAATCGAGGGCCCTAAACAGAGTCAGTACGGCATATAATTGGCCATTGGTGTATCGACAAAAGACGTACGCAAAACAGACGCTATGCGCCTGGCACCATTGGATCCCGACGACATCTCGCCGACTGTGTTTGCTGGATACTGACGTGCTTGTCAACAGTCCGATGCCGATATTGCGAGAAAAGTTGGCGGTCACCTGTCCGCTGAGAGAGCACCGGAGACACTAAACCCGGGGAGGTTAGACTCTCAGGTGACCCGCCATTTTTCTTCCTTTAAATTTTCTCCCGTTGTTCCTCTTACTTTCTTTTCTTCTTCACAGCACCTTTTCCTTATCGTCACTGTGTTTAGATTCTCCACGACCAGTCGATCATTTACCGGTGCTCAGAGTGAGTACTTATTTGCGGCTGATTTCGCTAGCGGTACCTTCTTCAAAATCAAGGCGTACTGTTAGATAGATGCTGCATACATCCCCTGACATTACTACACTATTTGCTTGGGGGTTTGCGATCCATTGTAGATTATGACAGAGTGGCTCTGTTTTCCATCGCCTGTGAGGAGACTCGCCAATATATCATGGTTGTATACTTGGTAATGTAAAAATAATTCTCCTAGTGAGAGTGCTGGTTACAGATCAGGCAATGTGGCTGGACGCTGGTTCTTAGGCGACATTCCAGACTCTTTCTTCCGTTCCAAAAACACGCAGCTTATTACCGTAGAGCTTCCAAAACTCTGCGTCTTGCCGGGGTATTAGTTCTCCATTGGCGACTTTCCGCGTAATGTCGACGGATCTGCTAGATTTACGCGATTTGAGCGCCATATTTTCAACTTGATCTTTAATCTCTTCAACATCAAGCGCATCAAATCTCGTGCCAAGCTTGGTGCTCGTCGGTGCCTTGAGTGTCGTCTTCGATTCCTTCTCTGCAGTGTCCTTCAGGCTTTCTGGGGCAGCCAAGGTTGTAGTGTTCGAACCCGTAGTATCCGGCTGACCTTTCAATTCTACCGGTTCCAGGAGCTTGGAAATGCCTCTGTCACGGAGCTGAGCAGAGAGCTTGATAAATATCCGAGCTGTAAGCAGGCTGTCATAACCTGCCTCGTGGTCGATTTTCTGGCTGTTATATTTGGAATGCTGATCATGTATACCTGGTCAAGAATTAGCTTAGCACAACAATCATCCAAGACGAGGCAGTTTCCGCACGTATGTTCGGGGTATTTATATGAAGAAGGTTATCGTTGATCTCGCTCAAAGACGATTTGGGGATGATGGAACCGCAATCGTGCGTAGCCATGTATTTTGTATCCATCAAAATTGGAAACATCTCATGAGCTATTGCTTGGAATTCTTCCAACTTATCCGGAAGTAGACCGAAAAAGCAACGATAAAGATATACCACATCCGTGAAAAGGTTATGTCCTACCAGCACAGGCCGGCGGGTTTTTAAGCACTGCTGCAATTTGTCAGAAAACTCGTGTAGTGAGACCTGTGGTTCCACGGCTCTCGAGTTTTTCATTATGCCCCCAAAACAAAATGGACCAATATCTGAGAGATCGCCACCGGATAACGCCTCCATAATCCATCTAAATCCAATCTGTCTCCGGACTTGCTCTCGAGCCCGAGCCATCCTCTGTTCTCGGGTAGCCTTCTCGCGGTCTTCGTCATAGTCGATGACTTGAATGAAAGCAGGCCTGCTGATAGTCACTAGAGACGGGTATTCGACCTCTATTAGCTGATGAACAAGCCTCTTTTGAAAATTGTTTAAGACCGATGGCATGAACTTGGGCTTTCGAGACGCGGTGTAGTGTTTTGGCGGGGGTATGTTGAGATAAGCCTCACGAGCCTAGCGACGTTTAATTGCGGAGCAAAGCAATAAATTCAAAGATAATCTACCTGTCCAAGCGCAAGCCAGTCATCAACAAGATGTCGCACAGCCTCCAGGAACGCCAGAGAGTCATGTTCTGTCTCTTTAACGTCGATCATTTTGCGCACAGAGGTACGGCCATACCTCTCAGTAGCTCTGGCTATGGCTATTGTCTCTTCTTCTCGTGACAAATAGTGAACACCATCATTATAAAGGGAATCCAAACAGAAACCATTCCCCAAGAGAAATTCAACGGCTTCAATAGATCTTAGTTCTATTATCTCGCAGATACGAAACTTGAACGCATACCGCTGCTTTGGAAACACATATCCCTCTCCACTTCTAATCTACGGTCGATTGTCGGATTCAGGTAAAGGTTATAGGGTTTTAGAATGTAGGTCCCTGTGTTCATGGCCATCAATACCTCTGACTCAATCCTCGAGAACGGGCATCTCTTACCTGACTCGGTGTCTTCATGACAGATTGTCAGACCAACTTGCACTATTCGATACTTATCGGCTGATTCTTTGACTTCCGCATAACGCTCCTGTAGCGTAGACTTTTTGCTATTTGGCCCACTTGAAGAGCACGCAATCCCAGAAAATTCAAAGTCTATAGAAACGAAACTGCAGGACGCTATGTCATCCAGTATCCTGGGAAGGAAGAAGGGGAAAGTCTTAGGCGTGATATCCATCTCGTACCGTCTCAGGAGACTTATGGACACAAGACCTGGGCCGGAATGAGTATACTAGAATCAGGTCAAAATAGTTAATTCACTAGGTAGCAATAATAGTGCTTGCTGAATTGTATACGATCACGTTAATATGCAGATCGGCTTGTATCTTTCATGTGAAGTGGACCAGGGTCCAGTTAGTAATGTGAATCTCAATTCATTTCTCCAGTGGAGCTGTGATATTCCTGCTTTTTGTATATATAACTCAGGCCCGTACAATGTGAAAATAACCAGTTCGTAGTTCAGTTAAACCTCGCAATTAGATAGGAGACTTCCCGATCGTTGTATGGCAGACAGCGCAGATCCACCGTCCCGTGACATCAGACCCCAGATTCGGCCACATCAGATTGAGCCGAGGGAAAAGGAACCCCGACTTGCAACCCGTCCAACCTGAAAGTTAGTGTCAAGACACGTCCTCCTGTTAGCTGCATCCCAACCACCCCTGAGATACAATTGAGCGTGAATTGTGCCTTTAAATCTTCACTGCATATATTGTAACCACTACGCGAACCACATACCCCCACATTAATCATCTATCGCATCCTCCGCTGGCGGTGAAACAATGGCCGCCGAGGGTTCCGTGTCGGCGTCGCAGTCGCAACTCTCGACCTCCGCATCGTCCCTTTCACCTTCGAAGATCTGCTCAAAAACCTACAAGAAAGCTTCTCAGCTCTTTTTAACTCGTCGCCTACAAGAAACTCTAGCCACTCTTGAACCCATTCTTGTACCCAGTCCGGCAAATGACGACCAATATGCCAACGGTAACGAGTCCCTACCACCGATTGCTATGGCTCAAGCTTCGGTGAGGATCAAAGTTTGGAATTTATACATCACACTGCTGAGCGCGATACTTGACTTGGGACCCGAGGAAGGAAAAGCAACGTTCGGCCAGAAAGAGTGGAAGGCTATTTCCACCAAAGTGCGCGAGGGCGAAATCTGGGAGACAGTTGTTCAAACGGGTTATAAAGGCCGTGAGGGCTCAGTCGATGCCGAGGTCGTATATAATTTGTCAGTAATTCTTATCCTGGTCTATTGCTGATTCTATTGTGACTAACTACGGGCAGAGCGACATTGTTATTGAATCATTCTCCTTCCCAGCAACTCAATCAGCAACGACTCGAGCACTACCTTTCATCATATGGTCAACCAAATCTGGACATTGCCGAGCATTTGCAGAATTCTCCCAATCAACAATCTAAGGCCCGAGTTAATGGCGGCACCGACACGCCGAGAGATTTGACGTCTCGGGTTAGGATAATTGAGCTTTTTACCCTCCATGTTCTTCCTAGGAACGAAGAATGGGACTATGCGAGCGAATTCATCAACTTTAGCGAGGTCCTCGATGAAGAGCGAAAAGAGATGTTCTTGCAAACTCTCGATGGGCTTAAGGAAGAGAGGGAGCAGGGCGAACTGCGCGCTGCAGCGCTTCAGCGGGAGAAGGACGCCCAGCTAGAGAGAGAAATACAGGAAGCGGAACGCCAAAGGGCAGAGGAAGAGGCCGCTGCGGCTCAGCACTCTCAAAAGGGACATGCGCGTGACAACAGTGAGGTGGATTACGGCATTGAGAAGACCAACACGAACAAAAGTGCCAAGGGCAGAGGGAAGGGCGAGAAGCAATCTGGTAGTAAGGCAAGTACGTCAGCCAATCGAACTGCTTTTTCGCCCACTGGTTCGAAGAAGAGACCGGAGAAGCCTGTATCCCGGCCCGGACAAACGCGAGCTTTGGCAAACGTACTACGCAACCTGTTGCGATATATCTCGAGGACGGTCGCCGGTAACCCAATGTCGTTCGCCCGGACGCTGCTGTTCCTGCTGGGGATCTTGGTGGCACTCAGCAGGCAAGGCGTGCGGGAACGTCTCCGGAGAATCACCGGAGCTGGATGGCAAAAAGTCAAGGGAACCGTCGGAATGGGTGTGAAAGTGAGCTACATTTAGGTTCACATTTTTAGTTTCTTTTATTCCCCATAGTCGCTGCCTTACAGGCTAAACATGGGTGTTCATGCGGGCGTCTGGTGGAAACCTAGACTGGATTTTTCCGCCGATGTTATATAGGATTGTTTCTTTTCCTTTGTAAATTTACCTACAAGACTTACGTGCGCTTCAGAAAGTACTTTTAGGACAATAGTCACGAAATAAATATATCAAATAAAATGCCCTACCACTTGTCGTGCCCAGTGTTCCTAGTATTACTCTAACAACCGGAATCTTTCTTCGAGCCCATGCCACCAGCACACGTCACTTCCTACCAGAGCAAATCCCACAACCCTCATGCCCATTCTTCCCACGCACTCTAGCCCTCCACCACCGAACCAAATTCACAAAGCAATGTGCAACAGAAGCCCACTCAACTGTACACGAAACCGGAAAGTTCTTCACCTTAACATGCAAGTCGACCAGCGTCCACATAGCATGCAACAAGATTCCCAGTCCCGTACTCTACGCTCAGACCACAGATATACCTTTTACCAAGCCCACCACCGCAGGAACGCAGGCGGATGGGAAAGACATAAACAAATTCTAGTGAGGAAGACATATAAATCTATATCAAATACGACGGTGGATATGACACTTTGACCCAAACGGGTCTACAATACTCTCGTTGCGAGATGAGAGAGCACAGGGCCGGAATCTATCATTCAATACTGCGATAGTTTGAGATGTGAGGAAGAAGATGCAATATCCGGTATAATGTTTGCTGTATGGGAGAGAGACAGCGGGTCAGCCTATCAGAAGCAAACATTTATATACTACGGATCGATCTTCAGAAGGGAGAGCTCCCGCCGTTTGAGGCGGCTATGTCCATTGTAGGTACAGCTGATTCAATACTAAGTGTGCTAGCTAGCAGGCTCGGGCCCAATTGCTTAAACATACTCTTATATATATCCGATAGAGTAACCCCGCTGGACCTCCAGAGCTCGAATTCAACTGTATCCGGTAAAAGAGCAATAGCCCAGTCAGCTGTGCCAAACGCACCTAACAAATTTCGCAATCAACACCTCCGCTAGCACCATTGTATTCGCGCCATCAGCTGACCTCGTCATCACTATATTCGAGGCGGTAGTCGGGGTACATACCGTGAGGATATGTCTCGGCAATATGGCCCGATCAAGAAGCCCGTGCTGATCAGCAGCGAGAATAACTTAGACGGCGGCCAGGAACAAGCTCGGAACGACGAGAACCGACATAGCCTGGACGAGAGTTCAGTGAATGAAGGGGTCTATGGAGCCGGAGGCTTAGTCCCGAGATGGAGAAGATGAGCGCCACTGTGCCGTAGGGAATGCTACGTCCGGGTCGGAGCATGCCGTCGGTTTTGGCTACACTCGGGAAGTGCCTAGTAGGCTAGGGTGTAGACGATGCCGATCCCGATGAGGAGCTATAGGTGTAGGATGAGGAGAAGGGTTGTGCTTGGGATCTGCTGGATGCGGGCCGTGCGTGCTGGCTGTCTTGTCATTGTCGGTTGCGCATTGGCTCGTTCTGAAGATAAGGCATGCAGGACTGGGTTCGTAGTTGTATGCAGAGTCAGGGATTCATATCACCTGTTTGGGTTTATATTAGCTTGATTAAGCCTCTTTTCATGGCACTTGGCTCTTGCGTGCAGGTTGATTATTATGAAGATGAATTAAAGGCTCCTGTAGAATCTGATATCACGATAAAGAGTCTCCATTGCGAATCTTGACTTTACGAACGGCGCAAGGCACCAGTAACTTGGAATCAGTGTCCACCATTCTCATGCCTGATAGTTCAAAATGGCTACTTTGCACTCGGTGCCATAAGGAATGTACTACTGTCTGATTTGCTGCGGTTCCCGAACTTCGCTGCTCTCAGGCTCCCAGTGTATGAGCAAGATATTTGCAAATACATGTTATCTTGAGCCGGGATGTGATCGCCCTTAGCTACTCATTTCGATCACCGATTAAACCTGATCCTGTAGCTAATACGAACTGCATATCGCAGGGATTGTCAAAAGTATACATGGGGCTGTTACAGTGCTCCGTTCCAGCATACCTTCAGTGTATATCCACTTCCCATAATACATGACGGGTGCTATGAAGACACTAACAATGCAGAGTCATCATATGCTACGATGCATTCAGCTTTCATGTGAAAGCTGTATAAACAATGTTTTGTTGACCCTGAAACGTGAAAGTCTTGGGTCCGTAGATCGATCAAATTCGCATAGATGACCAGGGGTAAATAGTCAGGAGGCGTGGATAAAACATGTACCGCGCGACAGGGCTGAAGAAATAAATCTACAGCCGCTTCCATTTTACCCCCAAAGAACAGATGTAGAACAAGCAAGAAAATCTTATCTTTGAAGCCACCTGGAGTTAGAGCTTGAAAAATACCTACCCCTCTTGATGGATCAGTTCACTAATGCAGTTGGACTTTAATTCTTGGTAATTTGGGGTAGAGAGTCACCGAGTAGGGCTACCGTCGGATAAGAACTAAGAAAGGCAAAAGCCTCGGCTGAACGAAGCTCTCATCTTGGCCCGACATCTCCCGTGACAATGGGGTTAGTCAGAACGAGACACCAACCCCAGGTTGTCTTACTATCAATCACAAGCATTTCTAGAGCCAAAGGGCAGCCTTAAGTCACTGATCCTGCACCAGGTGACGACGGCAGCTTGGACTGTCAGTGGCCAGAATGTCTCGTTCAGCATGTGAAGAACTGACTGGCTGAAGACATTAGGGTTGGTTCCGTCATGTCATTGGTGCAGGGTGATGAGGTCACACTCTGGGGGAACCGCACTTGGCTTGACTGCGAACTGCGGAAGAAAGTTGCTTCAAGTTATTTATCCCGATACCTCGGGATGAGATACGTCACGTACGGTAGATGTCTGGCTGGCATTGTAGAGAACACGGCCAGCGGAAGACGTGGAAAGGAAAGCAAGCATATATGTAAAAAGCCTCCAAAGGCTTGTAGACTGACTGTATTTAATTCCGCTTCGATTCAAAGAACCTTGTTGCTTGGACTCTCATGGTGATTCGGTTGAATCGTGGCTGTCTTCCGCTCGTCCAGCGAGCTTCCCTCCGCTTCCCCGTCAGAGCTCCTCCACGGCCGGTTCGCTGTAACAAGAAGCCTAAAAAAGAAAGCCGCCACTTGACCCGAGCCCGTTTAATGATCCCCATTCCCGAAAATTATCTATTATTATTTCTAAATCCTTTAACCCCAGAGTGTGCCCCCCCTTTCCCTATCCACCAATTTAAATACCCTGTGTCAGTTGTGCCGAGGGACGTCGTAGCTATACTTCCGTATCTCCCCGTATTTTAAGGTCGCCCTGTGAATGTCCGATATCGTCGATATCCTTTTCTTTAAGAAAAAAAGTCATCCCTGGCGCTCGATTGACGATTGAGTCATCTTTCTCTCGACCTCCTTTCGCTTCAATTCTTTTCCCTTTCGCGTGCCGCTGTTCTCCCCATACCGTCGCATTGACCTAGACCACTATACTTCCTCATTGGAAGGGCATTGCACCTCAATTGACTCGAAAACAATTCAGTAATTGCACAAACACAGTCGCCCACCATGTCGACGAAGAGTGCGCAAGGCAATGGCAATGGCAACAGCAAGAAGCCTACTTCTCCGGCTGTGAACTTGATCGGTAAGGCTCATTTTGTCCAACTCAAAAAGGTCGCACGTGCTAACCTGTGAACCAGCTGGTGGTGGCGCCGGAATGATGGAGGCGCTCGTATGTCATCCTCTAGGTACGGGAATACCCAATTCAAGATTTCTTCAGAGGCAATGGCTCACTGTCATGGTTAGATACCGTTAAGGTCCGGATGCAGCTTTCGCGGCGTGCCAGAGCCCCGGGTGTAAAACCCCGCGGGTTTGTTGCCACTGGTGTTGAGATTGTGAAGAAGGAGACCGCTCTGGGTCTCTACAAGGGTCTAGGAGCTGTCCTGGGAGGTATTGTTCCCAAGATGGCTATCCGTTTCACCTCCTATGAGTGGTACAAGCAAATGCTTGCGGATGAGACGGGACATGTCACAAGCAAAGCAACTTTCCTTGGTAGGTTTTCGCACATCACCTCGTGTTCTATTGCCTGGAAAACTGACAAGTTTCATTCAAACAGCCGGTCTCTCTGCTGGTGTTACCGAAGCTGTGGCAGTCGTCAACCCTATGGAAGTCGTCAAGATTCGTTTGCAAGCGCAGTATCACAGTTTGGCCGACCCTCTCGATGCCCCTAAGTACCGCAGTGCCCCGCATGCACTTTTCACCGTGATCAAGGAAGAAGGGTTCAGCGCTCTTTACCGTGGTGTCTCCCTGACAGCCCTCCGACAGGGAACAAACCAGGCCGCCAACTTTACTGCATACAGCGAGCTGAAGGCTGCGCTCCAAAAATGGCAGCCCGAGTACGCCGATACTCAGCTCCCCTCTTACCAGACGACCGTGATTGGTTTGATCTCCGGTGCCGTCGGTCCCTTCTCCAACGCCCCCATCGACACAATCAAGACGAGGCTGCAAAAACCCGTGCTGAGCCTGGCCAATCAGCTGTGTCGCGTATCATGGCCATCGCCAATGATATGTTCAAGCAGGAAGGTGCACGCGCTTTCTACAAGGGTATTACTCCTCGTGTGATGAGAGTGGCTCCTGGTCAGGCCGTCACCTTCACCGTGTACGAATTCCTCAAGGGCAAGCTGGAGAAATCCAACTGGGCCTTTGTGGGAGGTAGTTTTGAGGAGTAGATGTGGCACCCCTGGAGGGAGTGGCCACTGCGTGTTCTCGAAAGCATTTGATACCATGAGCATGGTGGCGTTTTCGATTGCAATGCGATCTCTGCATCATCAGTACATATCATTGTCGTTATCTTCTGGGCTTCTTGACGGCCATTTAGATTTGATCTTATAGCGTGGACTGTACATAGTTCTTTTTCTTTTTCTTTTTCTTTTTCTTTCTGTTAGTTTTGTTGTTATACCTTTTCCTATGTTCAATTAGTGAAGATATTAAACAAATTCGAGACCAAGTTGCCTTGAATCGGTTGAGTGAAGACCAGTTGTTTAGAAAATAGGACAGGTGAATGTCGGCGTAAATATCCCGAAAACTAAGGCTAATGCTAAGACCCCACTTGTCCAAGCACACCGCTTCTGACCTTCCCCTCAGCAGTCTCCAGAGACAACACCGCAGCCCGGTTGACAAGTCACATCTACACAAGAGACCAGGCTACGGCGGGTGTTCGTTGAAAATGCAGTCAGGAATCTCGGGTAAGCAGCCATACTGCAGGGTCTTGCATCCTACGATTACCATAAAGCGTTGCCCCGCGGCTCTCTACTGGACCGAAGTATGCACAGGAAACACTAACAACCATTATATTGATTAGTCTCTTCGGAGCTACATGATGCCTTCAATAACTTCGTCTCGGACTCATCAATCTTCTGCCTCCCGGTGAATATCACCGCTGAGAGCCTGACTCCCCTTTCGCCCATCCCCTTCTCCTCTCCGGGTGCTTTCTACCCCTCTCTCTCTCAGCTCTCCTCCGTCCTCCAGCCGAAAACCCCCATCTATCTTCTTCTTCGCCGTCCGGAGTCTGGGTCATCGTCCCTCGTCGCCTTGACCTACATCCCCTCCAATGCTCCGGTGCGCGCCAAGACCCTTTTCGCTTCAACCCGTGCAACGCTGGTGAGGGAACTAGGCAGCGAGAAGTTTGCCTCGACGGTCTTCGCAACTGAAGAGGATGAGATTGTGGGTCAGGAGGCGTGGAAGGAAAGAGATGCCGAGAAGAACGGCTCTAGCAAGAGCCGTTCTCAGCGCGAGGAGCTCATGGGCGAGAAAGAGCGGGAGTTGGAAGCCGTCCGGAGAGCCGAAGATGAGGCGAGAAGTGGCACCCCCGGTAGGGACATCGGAATCGGGGGTTCCTTTGCTAGAAGAAATGGTGGTATCGGAGCACCATCCAGCATGCAGTACAAGATGCCTGTGGATGACGAGGCAAATAATGCTCTGGGCAGTCTCCAGCCGGGTGACCTGGTGCAGCTGGTAAGTCCATGTGGAGAGCGAAGAAGAATTTCCAACTTGTTGAAGGTTTTGATTTGAGTGCTAACTCTACTTTCCCCTAAATACAGGCCATTGATATTCCAAGGGAGACATTCGTCCTTGCTGGGGTAGAGAACGGGACTGTCCCCAGCTCCGTCGAGTCTCACATCTCCCCATCTTCGCCACGTTATACATTTTATCATTATCCCGATACTGACGTGGTGATCTTCGTCTATACTTGCCCGTCGGGTTCGTCGATCAAGGAGCGTATGCTATATGCTAGTTCCCGAATGTACGCCCTCCAACTGGCCGAAGACCAAGGTCTGAAGATTTCTAAGAAGGTACGAGTTCATGTCGTGAGCAGATGTTTGATTGAGACAATTAACGATGAGTGTGCAGATCGAAGCATCTTCGCCCGACGAGATCACAGGCGACAGGCTGCAGGAGGAAGTGAGCCCGCCACAAAACGACGGACTAAACCGTGGATTCGCAAGACCGAGAAGACCCGGCAGGTAGAGGGTGCTATCTTCCAGCCTCCTAGATTGCTATCTTTCCATCATCTCTCTTCTTCTGTAATTAAGTTATCTTTTGGAGGTGCCCGAGACAGCGGAATCCTTGGCTTATCGCTCTAGCAAGGGACAGGAACGTAGAACGCGGAGTAGTCGTTTCCGCCATAGACTCGAACCGAACAAGACCGACAAGCGGTGAAAGTGACCATCGCGCGGGGTCAATGATTTCGAAAACTTTTCTTTTGGTAGAATAAGTCCGTCCTCGAACTTCCCAGGTTTATAATCTTCGGACACCCATCTCGATCCTTCTCTAGTCGCGTACATTCAAAGCAGTAGAAAGCATCACTGATTCCTTCGCCACCGCAGACGATGCACTTGTTCTGGTAGTTACCGAACGAGCACTCATCGCAGATCCGAACGAGAGTCGTGGGGCGCACGTAGGAATCGCACACGGGGCATTTGCCGTCACACTTGTCGCACAGTCGGCCGATGGAGATACCCGGCTGCTTGCGGCACATAACGAGATCGGGGTGGTGGCGAGACATGGTGACTTCAGAAAGCGAGACAAAGGCAACAGAAGCTCAAGTGGAATGGCTAACAACAGGGAATAGAGAAAACTCCGAGTGAGAAACGTTCTTCGCGAAAGAAAAGTTTCAATTATAATGATTGGCAAATGCCCTAGTAAGTGTTGTAGGACAGAGGGAGTTATGAACCTGAGCGAAGGTGTTCGAGAAGACGAAGGAAAGGGAAGAAGTTTCCATGCGGAACTTACGCTCCATATCAGGAATGTGGTCCGTGCGTAGACAGGACACGGGAGGCCCGCCGTTCATATCGCGATACCGAGTAGTTTTCAGAGGATCGATTCTGCAGATCTGAGGAGTCAACTTTAACGCAGGTTGTCTTCACCGTCTATTTCATGCTTACCGCATAATCGATAGTCGGTGCCACACACTTGTTATTCCCCACCTATATTAGCGTGTTTGTGTCGAGGCGCGTTTGACTACTTTGGAACAGACAGATATGGCTGAAGGGTAAGCGGTCAACTCGATACAGCTCCGAGACAGCTGCTGACAGCGTATATGAGTAGGACACTGGCCTCGGCAGTTGTACTGCCCGAACAGGACAACCTTCCCCCATCCCCGGATGCTGGTTTGAAGCGAAGAAATTCCGTTGCGGAAGCCGACTCAGAGAGCAAACGCCGTCGCCTTAGCTCACAACAAGAGCACACGGGCGACCGATCACCTGCGGAGCGCAAACAATCTTCCCCGGATGGAGCGGAACGTAAACCAGAACGGAGGCCCGGCCGAGGTGGACGTGAGGAGGAACGCAAGCGTGGACAACGTCTATTCGGTGCTTTACTGGGGACGCTTTCGCAGAGCTCGAATTCGGCGGCTCAGAAGCGGCGTGCGGATATTGAACGGCGACAACAGGATAAGCTTAAGTTGCAGGATGAAGAGTACGACGAGTTGAAGAAGAAGAGACGGGAGGAACGGGTCGCTCTCCGGAAGAAGGAGCAGAGGCTCTATGAAGAGGAATCGGTAGGTTTTCTTGGATCGGGGTATCGTCTACTTTCCGGTGTAGGGCTGACAAGCGGATGATCATTTACAGATGCGCACGCGACACTCGAATCTACTGGCAATGTCTCATTTCCTCAAGACAAAAACTGAGCCTGTATTAGTATGCCTACCTGCCTCATCTACAACCCTGGACTTAACTAACACTGTCTCTACAGTACTATAAGCCATGGCAGCTTCGGTCCGGAGATGAAGCGATCATACGTGAACAGGTTGAAGAAGCAGAAGCCACAGTTGCTCGAGAGGTCGCAGAATTCGAGGCGCGTTATCCAGCCCATGAAGAGGAGCCTCCGAAGAAACAAGACGAGGGTGCACAACAAGAAGACCGTGACCAAGCCCCTGAACCTGAAGCAGAACTTAAAGAGGACAAGGATGCAACCCGTGAGACTGACACGTTGGGTGCTGAGACTAACCACAACAGAGACTCTGAAGCAGCTCCACACGATGCTACGGCTGCTACTACTAATAATATATCTATCAATAATGACCATGCAGACGTTCATCGAGGAGCTGACGACGACGGTGGCGAGGTTGTCGAGGATAACGAGGATACAGTGATTTACTAAATGCAAGGCGATACCAAATTTTTTCCGTTGGTTCTCAACTTTTTTATTTATCTTAAATTTTTTTTTCTCCTAACACCGACTGGTATGTATGTATGTGAGCTATCATTGGGAGGTGTCTCCTGCATCTAAGGAATCGTACCTTAACGGGCACAACCGAGGCTATGGATTATCCGGCGGAGTCAACAACTTAGCGGCATTTGGCTCTGAAGATCACTACAAATCACATTCTTATATACCGGTTGACAACGCCTTCCATCAAACTAGTCTTCCAAGATCCTCTCAACATTTAATAATACTAGTGCCCAATCCTTAGCCTGTAGCCTCATTTTTCCATACATCAGCATTGGTTCACGTGACAGACAGCTGGCGGGGGTCTCCATACAGCTCTATAAATAAAAGAAAAAGTCGGTATGCGCAGGATAACCTGACCCAGAAATTTTCCTTCTGCTTTTCACGGGTTTCGTTATTTATTTACCTTGCATTAACCCGTGAAGCTGTACAACTTCCAGCCCTTGCGTTGCAATCATGATCGTTGATAAGATCCATGTAACCGACGATCTCCGAGTCGAGCGCCGTTTCGCTGATATCAACGGCAAGACATATGGTATGTGAATACCATTTTTCCAAAGCCGTGAATCTGGGCTGGAGATGAGGGTCTGGGTTTCTTGTTCCCCTGGATATACGACGCTGTAAACGTTGTGATTTGATGGGGGGTATATGAGCTGACGATATATGTTCCCGCAGGTTATCTCTACAGTGAGCCCGATACAGGGGTATCATATAGAGGGACCATCTTTCTTGTGCGTGAGACACCGGAATCACAAATTGTCTTTGCAAATAACGCAAAAGACAAAGGGAAAACAACCAAAGGCTAATTCATGGTTTTTAGCTTCATGGCTTTCCAGATCTGTCAATGGGGTGGCGGTATCAAATTCCCATGCTGAGGGATATGGGGCTGAGGGTCATTGCGCCAGACTGCCTAGGATACGGGAGGACGGTACGCGCCAGAATGCCAATTGCCGGGGATCTACCGGTATATTGACAATACAACAATGCTAACAATGCGGATAAACAGGACGCTCCAGAAGATCCACACCATTATTCGCACAAGAGGTGCGCCAATGATATCAAAGAACTCGCCTTCCAGCTTGGAATTTCCAAAATTATTGTCGCCGGACATGATTGGTATGTTCATGCTGCTCCTTGGACCTCAATTGCCGGTTTTAGACATCGATGTCAAAGTTGCTAAATCTCGATGTACATAGGGGCGCCGCTCTCGCATACCGTGTAGCCCTCTGGCACCCAGAGCTAGTAACACACATCATCACCGTCTGTGTACCATACGCCGCGCCAACGAGGCGATACTTTCGCCTTAAAGACATGGTAGAAAAGATAGCGCCTCATTTCTATTATCAGCTACAGTTCATCAGCGGAGAACTAGATAAATACGTTCAGACCAAAGAAGATATCAAGAGATTCCTCTCCGCCATGTACGGCGGGCGGACCCCTGAAAACGAAATGGCGTTTGATGCAGAGCTGGGCATTCTGCCCGACAAGTTGGCGCGTGTACTCCCCTCAGAGTTATTAAGCGAGGAAGTAGGTTATTGCCATTCTACCCCTCCACCAATAAACATAGGATCGGTTATGCTGATAGAGTTTCCAGGAACTTGAATACTATGCGGAGGAGTTCTCGAGGAACGGCTTCCATGGTCCATGTACGCTACCCCTTGTATTTGTCAATTGAGTTAAAGTTAAAAAAACGACTAACAAGTGCACCTAGTTAACTGGTACCGAACCCGGGAAATCAATTACAGAGAGGAACTCGCCATCCTCAACAAACACATCACTGCTCCGGTGCTCTTCATTCAGGCCCTCCGCGATACGGCTCTTCCGGCACATCTCGGCAGGGGAATGACCAGGACTATACCCCATATGACCTTCAAGCAGATCAATACCTCTCATTGGGCGCTATGGGAGAAACCAGGAGAGGTCAATGAGATCATTGCGTGGTGGTTGGAGGAGGTTGTGTTCCGAGACCCGAGGATGTTCAAGTTGTGATGGGTTTCGATGTTGATATGCAGACGCAGACGCTGGTGTGCTGTACATATCTGTAGTGTTATTCGTGTGACTTGTTTTACTATCCTTTGTTTGGTTATCTATATTGAGGACGGTGCCCTGACTATGTGCATTAATTATCGTTTTATTTGAGGGCTGTCCAGAATTGTATGGTTTAGATAATGTTTCGATGATGCTGTATAGATGTTCGATGTTTCATTGTGTGTATTGACTAGAGGAGCATTAGTTCGACTGGCACAGTGCAACAATACATGCAAGCACGTTAAACACACACCAAAAAAGAAAAAACAAAAAAAAAGCGTAACCCTCCAAAGCATTAGAATGTAAGTCAACATCGCAGTCGCAGACAGTCATCAGTACTTGAACACTTCGGTCTCAATTTGACATCCAACCTTCTCCAACCGGTCAATGAATTCCTGGCCCAAGGTAGCTGGAGTTACAAGGCCACAACGAGAGACTTTCTTCACTTTCTCTTCATTCTCCAGAATAGTCATGGCTGCCTCTGCCAGCAAGAGCCCCGTGAAAACATACATGGTTCCATCGTATTTCAACTTGCCAAGTGCACGCTTAGGATCTGGCGTGTCCTGATCAGCTGTCGCCACGGCACGGTACACCAGTCGGTCATTGATCGAGTCCTCCATGCGGGGTCCACTACCGGGCGCGTAAATATACTTCTTCAATAGCCACCGAACGGGGGGCAAGAGCAGAAGTAACAAGCCGGTGACGAAGGCAAAATGCAGTGCAACACCAATGAGCGCGTTCCTCACCCTAAGGAACTGTCTGAAATGGAAGCGACGCCCGTAGAACTCTGGCATCAACGTACTACTCCGATGCACGATAGTAATGTCGGCAATTGCTGTTGGAGCGGTGGTGAGAGTGCCCATGTCACGGACTGAGCGGACACCCAGCACTTTTTCCGCGAGTGGTTCGCTGGGAATAGATTTGGGTGGCGAGGATGCGGCGAGCGCAAACGGGTCTGCTGCTTTGAGTATATCGAGCAACGAGAGTGTATCAAACATAGTCATGACCGTCGCGAGAGTACCACCACTTGCCCCGGAGGACCTGGAACGTAGTTAGCACTATGCATTCGGTAGGGTGGTCAAGGAGCGGCTGGTATACTTCATTTCATCAATTGCGCACGTAATGTCCTTGGTATCGCAGGAAAGCTCCTCACGTATACGCTTAACAAGAGCCCAAGCCAACATATCTGCAGGAGCACTCTCGACGCCAACAGAGGGGATTATCTAAAACAGCCAGGGGATCAACATATGAGAACAGGCATAAGGAGATGGCACGCACTATAGCACCGTTTGACTTGGCAGTTTCATGGTATTTTTCGATGATACTCTTGATCCAGGGCGTTTCTCCAGTGCTACACAGATTAGCTATAGCGTCCACTGCCTGACTGTAATGAATTACCTACACATCAAGGTAATGCGTTCCGTTGCTGGCGCAAGCTTCAACTACAGGAGTAGAGTATAGGTGATATGGCCCAACGCAGTTGAGAAGCACACGGCCTTTCTGAGCGAGTGAGTGCAATTCCTCCCGATTGAGCTGGACAGCCAGAATTTCTAATGGTAGGTTAACAATGTTTGTTCTCACAGTAGTACAGATTCATATAGTACCTGGCTCGGCGCGGTCGGGGTTCAGATTCTTGAGTTCTTTGGCAACGTTCTCAATCTTCTGGAGCGAACGCCCTGCGAGAGCCCATTTTAAACCTGTGGGAAGGTTCTTAACAATATGCTCTGCACAGAGTCTACCTGTGTAACCAGTTGGGCCTAGAAGGATCAGGTCGAACTCCCTCTTAGACTCCATTGTCAAAGGTAGGGAGAATACACCGGCAATTGAGATTGAGCAAATTACACAGACAATTAGATAAAGTATGTATTCTTCAAGGAAAGATGCAGGATATACTAGTAACGTCGCGTAGATACAGATAGCTTAAGCATGGTTGCTCGGTGACGTGAGATGATCGCCTTGGCCGCTAGACTAACCAGAAGTGGAAAGGGCCCATCCAGCTGGATGTTCAGGTGACTAGACCCGCGAAAGAATTGTTCGGCAATTAGTATTCAATACAGGATACTCCTATGATGGGAGAATAATGTGCAAGGTATGTCCAAGCGTTCAATTCACAAGGCATACATGTATAGCATTGCACAAGTGTCAGCATTGCCTTGATAACATAATGTGGCAAAGAACCAATGACTACTGTTGTGCAAAGGCCTTTGGGTACATTTGAGGCCCTCTTATGTCATGCGGGCCAGACTAGCCGAGTTTGGCCTTGAAATTTTAGATAAGATAGAAAATATAGAAAATTGGCACGAAACATTGAAAATGAGAGGATTTCATGAATGTCTTGAGGCCTGAATGATTTGTTGTACAGACATACGTCTCATTCCTATCTTTTGTTTTACCACGACGTAGTATTTTGAAAATCTATTTTTCCCCCTCGATGTTGGTGGGAGGTTTACCCATTCAATTGTTCATAGTTCGCGCAGATACTGGTCACGTGATGAGCCAAGACTTGAACCCTAAGCGAGCCTGGACACCCACAACCGCTTCCACTTGAAAGCCTCAGTCTCGATTTCGACTTACCGCACTGTATCCATCTTCGACCTCAACAGCTGCACGGAGACAAGATGACCAAGCGCACTAAGAGTAAGTGCTCTATTATAGAGAAACACGCCTAATAGATAACTGGAAAATAAATCGAGACTAACATAATTCTCCAGAGGTCGGTATCACGGGTAAATATGGTACCAGGTATGCTCTTGCGCCCTTTCGCCTAGAATTCAATGTGAAGCCGATCGCCTTCCGATTCCGCACGATTAAATGAAGGATTCGAAATCGAGCTTTCGACGAGTTGGACAATGTATTGACGACGTGATTTAACAGATACGGTGCCTCCCTGCGTAAGCAGGTGAAGAAGATGGAAGTGTCCCAGCACGCCCGCTACGTCTGCACCTTCTGCGGTAAGAACACCGTCAAGCGCCAGGCTGTTGGTATCTGGGAGTGCAAGGGTTGCAAGAAGACCGTCGCCGGTGGTGCTTACACCGTCTCGTAAGTCGAGCCCCATCCTTTTTATTTTCGATGGCCACGGGGCAGTTCATACTGGACTGTGTACCGCGTGGTGAAGATGTGGGACAAATACTGATCGATCATTGTGCTACAGCACCCCCGCCGCCGCTGCCACCCGCTCCACCATCCGTCGTCTCAGGGAAATCGCGGAGGTTTAAGTGTCACGATGGGATTTTCTTTATCTTACGTTTGAAATAAAAAATAGCGAAATTCAAGATCTGGAAAGCTCCCAAGGGCTCCTCGTTACGAATACCCAGCCATTATCTGGACCGAATGGTACTTAACCAATAGACACAAATATAACCCGTGATCTCAGGTCTTCTACAAATAAGACTCCGTATCAGCTATCCCACATCTACCATGTCTGCTGCCTCTACCGCTCTTTCATTCGTATCACGCTGGATCTTTTTGTTTCGCTCACGATCACTCTCGAGTTCTTCATACGTGTGACCACGTCTTCTGACAGCACAAGACTGCTGGAATACATGTGGAGTAAACTCGTGCACCCAACGAGATAACCGTGCGGAGTAGGCCATCTATCTTTCGTTGGTTTGTGTTTCTATCTATGCGTCTTTTCTCCATGATTCTGCGTTCAAATGTAGCATATCGCTTTGCCCCTGTGAAGAATAAGGTTTCGACAAAAGCATTGCCCTCCCTGTCCAAGCACCGAGACCGGAGTACCTTCGGGTCAATTAACATTCCGTTTCGATCTACCTGTATTCAGCACTACAAGATGCTTTGGACAAGCTCTGGCAATATCAATTTTTCGTCGCATTCTTGTTTTGTCTCTTCCAATTCTAACGCGCAAGTTTATGTTACACAGGCGGTCTGATAGTAAGGAGAAAAGAAGAAGAAAAAACCAAGAAGAAAAAGAAAAAATAAATAAAGACAAGAGGGAGACAAGAGGGGCATGTCTCATAGTAGGGATGCAAGGGCACCTTTTCAGCTACAATAGTGTTCTGGAAGTCAAGAGTCAGCAACCTTCAGGGCGCCCAAAGTGCCTCGTCCGATTTTCCTAAACAATGATTCGCCTGGCGCCTGGTAGGTCACGTTGACGGCCAGACTGTTTTGCGTTAGACCAGACTTTAGGTCCACCCTCAAAAGGCCGGTTGCTTTCTCCCCACATCACTCGACCTGCTCTCTCTCCCTTCTCCTTCCACTCCTCTGCCTTTCATCCCTTTCTGCCAGCTGCTCTTCATGCCTTCTCTTAGCTTCCCTGCAGATAGTCCTGGCACAGAACCCTCTGTTAATGTCCGACACTTGTATTGTGTGTTTAGGAGACCTTGGCGAAAGCGCCAGCGATCCTCTTGCCGTCTCCGCCGAGGCCGCGCCAAGACTTGATGCTCAAGTAAACGGCAGGTCGACCGACACCTTCGTCAAGGCAGATGGCGTGGATGGCAGTGAGGATTCTGGTCAGATCGCCCAGTTACTCCCCTGTGGTCATATCTTACATAACAATTGTCTGAAGCCCTGGGTTGAACGAGCGAACAGCTGTCCAATATGCCGCCGCAGCTTCAACGTTGTGGAGCTCAGTGACCGAATCGGAGGTATGTTTCAGTCGCTACCTACCACCCTCAATTTTGTGGAGTCGGATGATTTTAGATACTAAT
This sequence comes from Aspergillus nomiae NRRL 13137, assembly GCF_001204775.2. Classification (NCBI taxonomy): domain Eukaryota; kingdom Fungi; phylum Ascomycota; class Eurotiomycetes; order Eurotiales; family Aspergillaceae; genus Aspergillus; species Aspergillus nomiae. Next base: position 48,447 of record NW_015378084.1, read on the forward strand.
TGAACGATTTTATCTTCAACAGGCCCCGTACTCTCCTCTTATGCTGTACAGGACCGCGTTCAAGTTGCGGATGTCGATCCTTCGATGGTGATAGAGTACATCGAGGAAGATGATCTTGCCGGGTTCTCACCTTGTCTGATATGCGGAGATTCTGATAACGAAGAGTTTCTCCTTCTATGTGATGGGTGCGATGCCCCCTCGCACACGTATTGCCTGGGGCTTGATACTGTCCCGTCTGGGCCTTGGTACTGTTCACGATGCCAGACCCAACGTGCTCGAGCGCTGTCCCCCGACAGTGCTGATAGGCCATCGCGGGCTCAGGACCGGCGCGGTCGCCGTACGAGGGCACAGCAGCGGCAGCTACAGAGCCGCAATCAGATGAACTCCCTTCACTGGGCTCGAGTATGGCAGTCCGTTTGGGATCACCTTAACATCGACTTGGATTTTCCGTTTGATGATGATAGGGCAGCCGAGCGTGCCCGACAGCAACAGCGACGGGAAGAAGCCAATCAGCGAGAGTTCCGAGCTTGGCAGCGTCGTTTTGAAGTTGCAGAGCGACAAGGTGGTAGTAACCGCTTCAGGGATACGGCTGCCTTACTCGATATTGAGGCTCCGCGACCATCGCGGCCACGTGTGCCGAGGGAGCCAACGCCTGAGCCCGAGTCTTTGGAAGAGATGAGGGCGTGGAATGCTTTTGAGAGGGCTCGTGAGATCGAGAATGATCCTAGTGCGGCCCGGAAAAGGAAGGAACCGACTATGTCTCCCTCGCCGGAACCCACAGAGCCCGAGCGGAAGCTAAAACGTCCACGAACCCGCAGAGCTGAAGACTTAGCTGCTTTAGCTACTCAGAATGGCGAGTCTTCCAGGGCTGCTGGTGCGCAGGCTTCCGCTCGAATCAACGCGGAAACCTCAAGCGAACCAAGCTTCCTTCAGTCCCTGTTGAAAGAAGTCGAGGACGCTTCGAACGACACCAATTCGCTTGGGAATTCTGCCCAGGTTTCAGTTGCAGCAACTGACCATGCTACTCCTGGGCCGTCTTCCCCATCAATCTCGCCCGTGCCATCTAACCAATCCTCACCCCGCCTATCCTCCACAACACCCCCACCTCACCCAAGGAGTAGGCCGATATCCCCATTACAGCTCGCGACACCCAATCATCCCTCGTCGCCACCCTTCTCGCCCGATGTTTCTCCAACTTCTACAGACGATACGCCGTCGCAAGGGTTCTCAGATAGCACCCGACGCCGGATTCCAAGGGCAGCATATCGCTCGAGTCTATTTAGAGCGAACGACAAGTCTCCGAGCCGGCCCAGCCTATCCTTAGCGGTCAAAAGCGACATACAGAAACTGGTCGGTGCAGCCTTGAAGCCATACTACCGTTCAAAGACTGTGTCGAAGGACGAGTACACTGACATCAATCGGAATATATCCCGAATGTTATATGAACGAGTGGGCGACGTTGAAACCATCGCAGCTGATGCGAAAATTGACCTGGAGACCATTGCCAAGGAGCAGGTTACCAAGCTATCGATGCCTTGAAGCAGAAACATAAGATGGAGGACAACAACCCTGTTGATGATAGTTCTTGACCCCTAATTCTGGACAGAGTTTAGCATTTTCCGGCGTTTACAGCGATATCTTGGTTCTACTGAAATGAGAGCATCCATTCGGCGTTCGGGCATGACCTTTAGCGAGCTTACGCATGTAAGATGCGTTTGGATACCCAGGAATATGGGAGTGACTGGTTTTGGACTTCACTGAGGCGGGTTTAAACATCTATAGCGACATTTTCTATTCTTCTATGTCTATTAATTGGCTACAACATTATCACTGCTAGCAACTCATAGCAGCTATACATGAATAAAGAACCGGAGCTGGTTTCCTAGTGAATGCGGTCTTCAAAAAAAAGGGGGGGGGGGAGGGGGTCACACATGGATTAGTAGTCCGCGCACGGAGTACTGGTACCACACACTACTTCTGGCACCGACCAAGGCGCTTCGGGTATTTCTTAGTCCTCATCACACCGCTATTATCGCTGAGCAATCTTCACAGGCCAAGTAGTCAATCAGAGTCTAACTAGCTACGTCTTTCAATAGACCCAAGGAATATGGACAAGGATGGGACATATGCACTTGAATAGAGTCTATGCACATCCAGAACCTCATATCACCTGTATGACGCGTCACGGTCCTCTGCCATTAGAAACACTTACTAAGAACAATGATGCCAATAACCCTAGTTTTACTACTAGTCCTCTGCATGTTTCAGGCGATCGATCAAGTCACCAAGGTAGATTACCTCCATACACTTCATTCTACTAGGGTTCTGGCGAGTGATTCTGATTTATTTTGGGCCAAAAAAAGACCCCTTTCCTCGTTCTTGGTCACATAGTGTCTGTTTTTCTCTTCGTTCGCGGAGGGTATATAAGTACTGTGGACAGCCAATTTATTCAAATCCCCATAGCCATCACACATGGTCATTAAGCGCCGGACTACGGCATACATATCTGCAGTATGCTCGTCTCCAAGATGGGATGAATATATGCACTATGCTAATCTGCATCTCTGATTAAGTTCGGTTTTCCCATGGGGAGGTCAGTGCCGCCTTCAGACAAAGACCATCTAACATCAGAAGCATCATTGTAGAACTCTTCATCACTCGCGTCTTAAACTATGACAATGATATCGTTGGTGAGTTATGAACTCTCCATCTTAAAGTGCTTTTTTTCTGGTTCCTTCTCCTATTGGGCCGAGTATACACAGTAGCGTATACGCACAAACTATAATCAGGAGGTTCCTTCGGATGATTTTCTCATGTATATTACTGTCACTCAATAGTTAGGAGACCGGATTAGTTGCTGTCACCTCCTGAGTAGTCTAATGATCATACCGTAGGAGTAACCTGTGCGAATTTAGAGGTGCAAAGCATCGTAGATATAGTAAACAAAAATTAGTATAAACTTTGTGGGCTGCGGATAGATTACCCGTTGAACCGGAAATACCCCGCGGCAATATTGAAACTCATTTTCATTCAGATATTGAGTTTTGTACAGAATTCGATCAACACAGATTAGCTGGATGGAATACGAATTACAATCTCTGGTGAATGGATTTCCTGCCCTAGGCCGTTCCAACGATTATCAATAGGGCCATACATGAAAGTGGCTTCGAGAGTAGTAACTGTGGCATGGGATGTAGATATATATAAATATATAATTGCAAGATTGCACCAGATATGAAACAGGAGAAATATTTTATATATAATGACAACTCACGGCTGTCACGTTCAAAACCCCAGGCAGCAGCATATAACACCTACACCTAATAGATTGATATGCAAAGCGGACTAACACTACTCAAAACGGTGAAAAAGCACACCATCAGGCCATGTCAACTATAATTTCCCGAGTTAGCCAGATCAGCAGCGCAGTGCCAACAGGACTCGATCAGAAACTCCCATAGGCTGATAAGTCAACATAGATGACTAAAAGAAATGTGAAATTTCCCCCGTATGTCGTTCTCTGGTGTTGCGGTATGGATGCATCCCATTTGCGAGCACGTGTCAGACGTCGGACATCGGCCATCGAACAATGTATAGCGCGAGATGAAGCCGAGACATACTACGGAGTATTAGCATCACAGTATATCTATAGAAGAGGTCACCGGAGGAAACAAACCCTTAGTCCAGAGTTAACTCCGAACGGGGATAAGTGGGTGGTTTGACTCCAGAAAACAAATCAAAGTGCCCCAGAGTGACCAGGGTCTGACCCTCATGTAACGGCCTTCATCGCGTATCTGATATGGGACCGGATAATCGGAAGCGAAAGCAGAGCATCTGCCGAAAGTGGATAGGGATGAAGTTAAGCCATCGGGAAGGGTGGAGACGGGGACCCAATAGTGGCCGTGGAAGCGCCATGGAAGTCGGGCCCAGTGAAGGGCCGAAAGGGCGAGAGGGCGAAAGCGCTAAGCATTTTCCAGTTTCCACCTCGTGGTTCTTGTGTCATTGTTCATGGCTCTCACCTCACGTCTTTCCCCATTCGTTAAATCCGACCTTGTCACCGATCTGTGGATTCTTCCGCATGTGTTCATTATGACAAATCTGCTGACATCAGACATATGCCCTCCTATTAATCACATTTTAGTTCATGGCTTGTACATTAGTAGGATCTGATGTAGGTAGATATCGGCATCGGGGTATCGGACTCGGATTTAGCAACAAAAACCAGACAGCTACCATGGTGGTGGAGCACGTACGTGCGCTGGGCAGCTTAGCAGCCATGGCTCCTCCTCTCATAGCGCTCCGTTTAACTAATGTATCGTCACTAGGGTGCAAATTTCTTATTCTATAGGCCCACCCCTGTGTAGCAAAAAATGCTTTATTATATTAGAAGGACTCCCCCCCCCCTCCTATGTGCCTGGGTCAGCTAGGCAGTAGGCTATAGACATTATTCACCTTGACTTTTTTTACCCTCTTGCAGGAGACCTAATCGCTGCTATTCAGAGCCTGTTGTTTGCTATACCTGTATCGAGTGATATTGGAGTCTGTGCCTTGACGTTTATCCCGCGCTTTCAACCAAAATGAGCGCCACCAATCGAGATGGCGCAACACAGCATGATCTACATAGCTCAGCTCGTCTAGACAAAGAAAACGAGGGACCGATGCAATCCTCGGACATCACTTTGCACTCAGATTCCTCCTCGTCGATCGAGGAAGACCCCGAAAAGAATGCTGGGGGTACTCAGAGCACGGACTTGGAGAGGTTGGAGAGATCGATGTCAACACCACATTCAAGAAAGGGACAAGAGGAAAAGGCTTCGGAGAAGGACCCGAATTTGGTAGAATGGGACGGCCCGGATGATCCAGAGAACCCCCAGAACATGCCAAAATGGAGGAAATGGGTTTTGACCATGACGCTGTCCTCCTTGACAATGTGGATCACTTTCGCCAGTAGTGTGTTCTCGACAGCAACCGTGGTGACAGCTAAGGAGTACAACGTTTCAACTGAAGTTATGACTCTAGCGACTAGTTTGGTGGTGTTTGGATTCGCAGTTGGGCCTTTGATGTGGTCTCCTCTCTCAGAATTATACGGACGGAGAATACCATTGTTTTCTGGCTATGCCATCTTCGCAATTTTTCAGATCCCGGTCGCAGTGGCACAAAATGTTCAGACAATCATGCTGTGCCGTTTTCTCATGGGGGTTTTTGGTTGCTCTCCCCTGGCTGTGGTGGGGGGCGCAATGGCCGATTTCTGGGACCCCGTGGATCGTGCCGTGGCCATTGCTTGTTTCTCAGCTGCGACTTTTGTTGGGCCCGTTATCGGTAAGTCTTCCTTCCATCTCCCGTTATTGTTTGCTTTGCGACATTGTAGCAAGACTGACAGGTCTCATTAGGCCCTATTGTGGGTGGTTTCATTACAGAGTCGCATCTTGGCTGGCGGTGGACAGCCTGGATCACATTGATAGCCTCTGCATCGTTCGGTACCTTTGCGCTGTTCACCGTCCCCGAAACCTATGGCCCGGTCATTCTTCAGAAACGTGCTGCTCGCCTGCGGCGGGAGACTGGTAACTGGGCATTGCATTCGTTCCTGGACGAGCATCGCCCGACGGCATCAGAAATCGTTACGAAATATCTTCTGCGCCCGGTCCAAATGCTGTTCCTCGAACCGATCCTGTTAGCTATGACGATATACCTGGCTTTTATCTACGGTATCCTGTATCTGTTCTTCGAGGCCTACCCGGTCTCCTTCATGGAAGTTCGAGGTTGGACGAATGGGGGTGTGGCAGGGCTACCCTTCCTTGGGATTATGATTGGAGTTCTCTGCGGTGTTGCCTTGATCATCTGGCAGACCAAGACGCGCTTTGCACGGAAACTGGAGAAACATGGCAGAGTTGTACCAGAAGAGCGCCTGGTTCCCATGATGATTGCTTCTGTTCTGTTGCCAGCTGGTCTCTTCTGGTTCGGGTGGACCTCGGATCCCAATATTTCATGGGTGCCCCAGGTAATTGCAGGTGTCCCCATCGGAATGGGTATCCTGGTTATCTTCATGCAAGGTCTTAACTACATCATCGACGTGTACATGATGTTTGCCAACTCAGCTATTGCTGCCAACACTCTCATCCGGAGTAGCTTGGGCGGTGCTTTCCCGCTCTTTGCCGTGCAGATGTACCATAGATTGGGTGTAAACTGGGCATCCAGTCTCCTTGGATTCCTCACGGTTGCTATGATACCCATTCCAGTCGTCTTTTTCTTTTACGGAGCGAAGATTCGTGCCATGAGCAAGTTTTCGCCGAAGTTCTAGATCAGCCGCTGCTAGACTTGCACAAGATCTTCCCCTTTCTCGTGGGAGCAAACGAGAGAAAAACAGTCGCATAACTCAGGTTTAATATGCATATAGTTAACTTTGATCATGAGCTCGGCGTTATAGTGTGGTATACAGGCGATAATGTTTATTTTACTTTTGGAAGTGTTGGTTGTATGCATGCATAGCGAGCGTACCCCCCACGAGTGTTGTTAATGTTTACTTTTCACCTCTCATTGCGATATACTGTGTATTTAGCAAAAGTGATTTTAGTGTCAATATCACCCATCATCTTTGCACTATGTGATAGTGTGAATGGTCGAGTAGTTCAGCTGTGAAACTTGATCGGTTTAGGTAATGAGCTATGTAGGTACCGGACAAGTAATCGCCGAGGTGGTTCAGCTGCTGTCTCAGATAAGACGAGGGATTCCGTACGCCACCGTCGGAGGATAAGGCAAAGACTCAAAAACTAGTCAAATCCATGAGATCATACGAGAGCTGGTGGAGTTTTGAACCCAGAAGAGAAAGGAAAAATAGGGCAAGAAAAGACGACGACGCGACGCGTCTTGAGTGAAGGCGGTCAAAAAAAGCCGCCCGTCAATCAATTCATCGTCCTCGGGGGTTTGACTTGACTTGCTTGCTGCTTGTCCAACCACCTCCTCTTCCGCCTATCATCGTCCTTTTCCGCTCTAGCTTGGGAAGTCTTCATTTGACAGTGTGCTATCTTCCCGCATCTTCCTCTCCTCCCTTTATCTTATTTCCTGTTCCCCCTTTCTCCTCCTTCCCGACTTAGCGCATGGTGCGCTGAAGCTTACACCTTCACCGGCTTCCCCGCGCTGCTTCCACGATGCCTGCGCGCACTCGTCAAGGCCCCTCCGCTGCGGCGGAGGTCGTGGAATCAGAAGAGATATCCGGTGGCCTTCGCCGCCTCAGATTCAATGAGCCAATTTCATGGCGCGTTGGGCGATCGGCTATCCCCATTGCAGACCTGCTGCAGCGCCTGCAGACGCTCGCGCAAGAGCTTCGCAAGCTGGAACAGGAGGAGGTGGAGAAGGATTCTCTCCAGAAAGTCTCTCAGGAGCTAGCAACAGCTCAGCTTCTCGCACATAAGGACAAGGGGGTAAGAGCCTGGACGGCCTGCTGCATTGTCGATGTTTTGCGCCTCTGCGCCCCTGACGCGCCCTTCACCGGTAATCAACTTAAGGTACGCTGTCACTGTATTGATTGTTCTTGCGAAGGACGGTCTACTCAATTGAGCCATGCTAAATACTAACTATGCTCTGAACTATGCAGGATATATTTACCTGATCGTGACCTCCATTATCCCCGCATTGGGGGATCCCTCTAACACGTATAATGCTCAGCATATCTATGTGCTAAACTCACTAGCAGAAGTGAAGAGTATCGTTTTAATGACAGACCTCGATCACCCGGATGCTTTAATTATTCCGTTATTTACTACTTGCTTTGATATTGTCTCTGGTTCTTCCAAAGCTTCCACGGGCGAGGACATCGCGAAGAATGTTGAATTCGACATGACCCGCCTGCTTGTAACGGTGATCGATGAGACGCCAGTACTTGCTGCAGATGTTGTGGATGTTATCGTCGCCCAATTCCTGCGCATCGACCCACGTGCTCTGGAGAACCCTAGCAGGAGAGGGAAGAAGGCCGATACTCCGGTCGACGCCAAACAGGGAACGTTACTTTTGAAGGACTACCCCCCAGCGTATAACATGGCGAAGGCAATTTGCCAAGCTGCCCAGAGAGGATGACTAGCCATATTAGCCAGTATTTCAATAATGTCATCATCGATGCCTCTGCGACAGGAGCGAACGGTCCGTCGAAGAACTCTCATCGCCGACCCAATCTTGATGATTCAGACGAAGAAGGGGAGGATATTAAAGAGCTGAGCAAGGCACACCGTTTGATTCGAGAACTTTGGAGGGCCTGTCCCGAGGTGTTACAGAATGTGGTTCCCCAGCTGGAGGCAGAACTGTCCGCAGAGTCCGTGTCTTTGCGCCTGCTAGCTACGCAGACAATCGGTGACCTCACGGCTGGAATTGGAGTTGCTGGGCCACCATCCCCTCCACCAATGGATCCTGCAGCCTATCCACCGGTGACCTTGTCAGACTATTCGCAGACCATCCCCCAGCCAAACGTTCTTGTACAGCCATTCTCGCCCAAGCCATTCTCGCAGGCGCATAGCTCCACATATGAGGGCTTCCTGAGTCGACGATTGGACAAGTCTGCCTCAGTAAGGGCCGCATGGGCCACTGTGGTTGGTCGGATATTGTTAACGTCGGCCGGTGGCTCTGGCCTGGCCGAAAGTGAGGAGCAGATGCTCATCAAACACCTGGCATCTATGCTTCGAGATGCAGACGAGAAGGTCCGAGTAGCAGCAGTCGACGCGGTGGGTACATTTGGTCTGTCTCACATTGTTCACAAATTGGGCGCCAGTGGCGGCTTTTCATCCCAAGATTCTATACTTTTTATCTTGGCGGAGCGCGTCAAAGATCGAAAACCACAGGTCCGGGAACATGCCATGAAAACCCTGGGCCGGATGTGGGCAGTTGCGGCAGGTGAAATTGAGCAAGATAACGAGCAAGTAGTATCCTTGTTCAAGGACGGGCCGTCAAAGATCTTTGATGCGTTTTACACAAATGACATGGATATCCATGTGCTGATCGATCGCGTTTTGTTTGAGATCCTTCTTCCGCTTAGCTACCCACCGATAAAGCCTAAACTATCGCGGAGTAGCTCGACGCAGTCTCAAAGACTGAAAGACTCACAGACGTCAGAGGGCGATAATGAGACAGACGTTGACAAGATCCGCGTCCGTCGCATCTTAACCCTAATTAGTGGATTGGACGACAAGGCAAAGAAGGTTTTCTTTGCAATGCAGGCCAGGCAAATTCAGATGAGGACAGCTGTGACAGTCTATCTCCAGGCCTGCGAAGAGTATAATGTAAGTGTCTCGCTATTTGTATAGGTAATCACATATTGATATCAGGTGAACACAGGGTGGTGTGATGGAGAAAGACGACGAACGGATCACAGCTCAAATCAGTCGAGTGATTGATACATTGTCAAAGCTCTTTCCTGATGCGTCAAGAGCTTCCGCAGATCTTTGGAAATTTGCCAAAGTACATGACCGTCGCAGCTACCAGTTGGTTCGCTTTGCAATGGCCGCGGTCAGTGATTACCGAACGGTTATCAAGGCCATCAAGGAGCTCGCACGCCGATTGCAAAGTTCTAACAACTCTCCTTTACTTGAGACTCTGACCCCCCTTCTTTACCGCTGTAGCTCCCTTGTTTTCAACCGGAGCCACATTCCGGCAATTATAAGCCTTTCGCGGACAGATGAGAATGGATTGGCAAGCCCCGCACATGAAATGTTGCGGGAGATCTCATCCCGGAATCCTGAGGTATTAGAGGCTCAGGTTCAAGAGATGTGCAAGGACCTCGAATCGCAAGCACCATCAGCTGAAACTAGTAAGGATACTGGAACCGAAGAGATCCTCAAGGCTTGCTCTGGGTTTGCAAAGAAGCTCCCGGCGAAGCTGCCCAAAGAGCGCAAGTTTTTCCAGGCCCTTGTCAACTATGCGTTGTATAGCCCATCACCTCGGGCTGCCAAGCACGCTGTCTCAATCCTCATGGCCACTGCAGATCGCAAAGAGATGTACGCTAAGGACCTGGTCCAGAAGTGTGTTTCTAAGTGGAAATATGGAACAGATCGATTCCTCACCAAGTTAGCTACGCTATCTCAGCTGAACCTCTTAGCCCCAAGGGAGGCAGATGAGGAGAGTGACGCCATAATCTCTATCGCTGTCAATAAAATCCTCTTGACAAACCGGTCTCCGAAGCCAGAAGACAACTATATATGGTCAGACACCATGGATGATGAAACTGCTGCTAAAGAATGGGCTCTCAAGATTATTGTCAACCGTTTACGCGCCAAGGGAGGCTCTGACGGTGAAGACGATTTCCGTGCTCATGCCGAACCTGTTTATAGTACTCTCAACAAACTTGTGGTCGGTGAGGGAGAGTTGTCAAAGAAAAAAGACACACCAGGAGGGCAAAAGTCACGATTACGTCTTCTGGCCGCTAAGTCATTACTCAAATTATGCGCATCTCATAGCATCTGTGACCATTTACTTGCGCCTCAAGACTTCAATGCTCTTGCTCTAGTCGCCCAAGATCGTCTTGCGCCTGTAAGGATTGGGTTTATCAATGAACTCAAGAAGAAACTGGTACCAAATTCGCGCTTGAGTCACCGTTGGTATATCATCACATTCCTGCTCGCGTTTGAACCAAATGCTAGTCTGAAGGACAGCACTTTGACATGGTTGCGATCCCGCGCGACCTTCTTTTCTCAAAATGGTGGCAAGAAGAACGACCCAGTTATGGAGTCCATCTTTTCGCGCTTGTTGTCGCTACTAGCTTATCATCCTGACTACCCCCCTAAAGAATTGGATGAGGAAACGAAAGCTCGCGATCTGACTGACTTTGGCCGCTACATTCTCTTCTATCTCTCCGCGGTAGCTAATGAACGTAACCTCTCGCTCATTTTCCATATCGCCCAACGTGTCAAGCAGACACGTGACGGTATTACCAAGTCCGATGAAATCACCACACGTCTGCATACGCTTTCGGACCTGGCTCAGTCTACCATTCGCCGATTCGCCGATATTTACTCACAGCAGCGCCGGTTCGGCGGCGGAGCTGGTGGCACTAATATTCTGCAGACGTACCCCGGCAAGATGGGTCTCCCGAGCTCAATCTTTGCCCCGATGAGCAGCCACCGCGAAGCCCAGGAAGTAGCTGAGAAAAACTTCCTCTCGGAAGACGTTGATGACCTGCTAGATCGGCTCGTGCGGACCGTGATGAGGTCAAAGGGCGGGTCACAAGGCCAAGCCGCGAAGAAGAGGAAGCCCGAGTCCACCGAGACAACCCGTGAAGCCGGAACAACCAAGAAAGTAAAGAAAGCTAAGGAGAAAGTTACACGGCCCCGGAAGTCCTCAGGCGCAACATCAAGGACACCTAAGCGGAAGAACAAGGACGAAGACGGTTGGTCATCAGATGAGGGCGCCGCAAAAGCCAGCACTGCCACTGCCCGCAGACGCAGCAGCAGGGGTACTTCTCGTAGAGTCAGTTATGCAGATCACGACAGCGACGAAGATGACGTTGAAATGGATGACTGGGATCAGGATGAAGACGAAGCTGAAGCTGAAGAAGAGGACAACGAAGAAAACGAAAACAACCATGCAAACAACAATCACGTCCAGGATTCAGAAGACGACGACGGCAGCGACCTGTCCTCTCCTCCACCATCACTACCTCCATCATCCCCACCACCAAGCGCCAAAAAAGCACGTGCAACAACCCTGCCCGCCCGACGCGCCTCTCGAAGAGGATAGAGACGGACACAGCTAGTAAGGTGGATCTCAAGCATCATACACCATCATCATCTCTTTCATCCCCGTCACATTCTAGCAGGTCTGCCAGCCTGTCTGTCTGTCTGCGTAACCTACGTGATTCCTCGAATCAATCTAAAATTACCACTCCATTGTCCCATTCCTTGACGGAATGCTTGCTGTTCGTGCATGTTGTGCTATGCTATGCTGTTTTATGTTATCTCCGTCTTCTCACCAATGAACGAGTCCATCTGTGAGTGTTAGTTATTTTACCCGTTTGAGTCGAATTGAAGTGTATACCCATTTCCTACGCCATTTCTTTGCTTTATCTGTTGTTTCCTTAAAATTGCTAGGATAACGCCCTGTTCCAAGTGTCACTTTTCCTGCGTGTTTGCCCTTGCTCTTTTATTCGGTCTGTGTTTAGCTACGTTCGTATCTTTGTATGTATGTACCCGGTGCTCAAATATATGTACAGCGCGAATTGAGGCCATGGTAGCACACATAATCTTAGTTTCCGACGACCAATAGATAGATATATGTCTAGGACTTGAATGTCATCATCAGGTGACATGCATTATTTATTTGTATTGAGTGAATAGGTTAGGTCCCATGAACAATGAAGATAGAGAGCACCGTATAATGACTTTAATGCCCCGATCTCGAACAACGCTGTATTTACGCCGACCATGAAAATGGAGAAAAAGACAGCACCAGATCCAAGCTCACTAGAGTATCACACATAATTCCAGGACGGGAAAAAGATACGGCCTCAAGTCCAATCGCTCAAACCATATACATAAAGCCGCGGATTCTTTTTTCCAGTGGTACGCACACATGAAGAGGGGGAAATAGAAAAAAGAAGTTTCTTTGAGAAGTATACATTGATGCAGAAAAGAAGAGAGAGAAGGAGGAAGATATAAAGATGAAAGCGCTTCATCGTTGAGCTCATGACTAAGATGCATTGTTGCCCCCTGCACCGCCGGTCCTGGTGATTCTCTCCTCAACACGCTCTTTGTGTTGTCGGTTTCGAAGGTGGACCTCGAAATTATCGACTGTCGTGCCTGGCCCCGGGGTATACAGTTTGCCCGGGCAGTCATGGCACCGGATGCGTGGGAGGTATTGATATTTTAGTTTCTGGCCTGACTCGGTATTGGCATTGGCTACTGGTAGCATTGTCTCCGTGTCGACAGCAGTGTAGCGCATTACGCCTTCAAAGGAGTCATTTGGATACGAGCGTTTTAGTCGCGCGAGTCCCGCCGCGAGCCAACTTGGAGGCGGGGGCTAAGAGAAGTTCAAGTCAGCAGGGAACCGTGATTGATACACCCACCATAGCCGGATAAGCCGGTCCACTTGAGGCGAATCAACAAAAGAATTGTCATGAGCTATTTATCACTCACCCCTGGGACACCCGGCTGAGGGGGGTGGGTTGCATCTATGGCTCCAATTTGCTGCGCGGGGACGGTCCGTTGTGTGGGTGTACCGATGACACTTGGGACACGAGCTTGAGGCTGGGTGTGTGACGGTGGAGCCATGTTGCTTGGGGTCGGGGTGCTAATTTGAGGCGTGCCTTGATGTGAGGGTGGCTGAGGGGCTGGAGTCGCTGAGAGACTCGGTATTGACTGTGGTCCGTGGGTAAGAAGTTGACGGAACTTCTCACGAGGGATCTTAAGCTTCACAATTAGTTTTTCTGGCTCTTCGATGCTCTCTTCGCGATAGTCCCGTCTCCTAGCAGATGCTCTTCCCTCGTGGTGAGGCTCCGGAGTGGCAGACTGACCAAGGTTCGCACGCAGAGCAGCGTGAGCAGCACTGGCAGCCCCTCGCATGCCTCTTGTGCGCGCAGTGCCTTGAGCCAGATGAGGACCGATAGCGGGGGAGCCTGTGATTGAAGATTCGTCGCTGTCTGATTCATCAGAATCGTCACCAGTGTCCCGCAACCCGACAGCAGCGCGCCTGGCGCGACTCGACCCAGATCGTTTGAAGACGTTACTTTCATCAATAGACGCAGCCGAATTAGGAATGACGGAGGATACAATCATCGTGCGGATAGTCCTTTGGCGGTCTTTCAGGTCGGGTAGGGCGGGTCCACCGCGACGGTTAACGGAGCGTTTCTGCCTCCGCTGATCACGGGATATTGAAACTTCTGTACGTTCTAATTCTGCTTCGTTCAATTCATACAGATAAGGTGTAAATTCCTTGGCTGCCTGGAATGGCCTGAAGGATGATACGAGGGGGGTAGGAAGGAAAGCGGACTTAAGATCGGGATCATCGATCGGACGTCCGTCAAACGGATGAGAGAGGATGTAGAGTGATTTCGTGAATAGCTGCGATTGTTCGCGGATAGAGTGCGCAATCGCTGTCGTAAATTCCCCTGACAGAGAAAGGTCATCCGTCATCCGCGCAGCGAAATCTTCGGGGGAGTTGGAGGGGTCGTTAATATCCCATTCAAACTGGTCAATCAGAGTATGCTGACCAATGGTGATATTTAGCTTAACAAGGATGCGCATCTCATCGTTCTTGTAAGCACTGTACGGGAGATGAGGGTCGAGAGGATCTTCTTCCATATATATTTGAGGATAGTAATCGCAGATCTGCTCTTGGATGCTCTGTGAAACCATCCGCACGAGGGGAGCGCATGATTCAAGAGGGAGGCCCAGGTCCTCCACTAGCTTTTCGGCGAATAGGTCGGGAGATACCACCCGATCATGGAGATTCCAGGTGAACGTATCTCGGATCTTGATCTTCTCCCAATCGATGTCCAGCCGAATGGGCACAAGGTCCTCGATTTGTTCACTTTGTGTCTTCAAATCTTTCCGTGAAACCCGTAGCTCCCTAGTCCTCCGGTTACCTGGTCGCCGCCGGTTGGAGGGGTACAATAGCTGGGGATGTTGACCTCGCAGATCTGTACGAGCATTCCCAAACCCCTCGTAGCCGACACCATACAGCGCCGCCGGGTTCATATGATTCTCCCGTCGTAGAGTCAGATAAAAGTCCCGTTCGGCACGTTTTTGGTTTGTTATCTCTTGATTCTGATTGTGATACGCCGTCAAGGCAGAATGTTGGAACTCCCGGTTCACATACTGCTCCGCTAGGATCTTATCCTTTGAAGTTTCACGTACACGCACGGCTAGCCCTTCTGTCGGCGAGGAAGTATGAATGGCGGAGCCGCCACGTGATCGTTTCTTGCTCGCTGCTGAGCCATTGGCATTAATTGACTGGGAGCTGGAAGACGGATTGCCATTGGACGCGTTATGACTGGAGCCGGCGGGTGTTAAAGACACACCCGAGGCTGCGAGAACGGCTTTCGCATTGTGCTTTCCTTCTGTGATCGCATTTGACCCATTCGGTCCCTGTTCCGTAGGAGATCCTGAGGCAGCTTCGTCATTGTGATTCCCAGTTGTCATTGGCGGAACAGAGCCATTCTGAACGCTGTCCGGCTGGATGTCGCTGGGCAGTTGCCCCGATTGAGAAAGCTCCGGGGACGGCATGATCGAATATTGGCTCGATCTGGAGTCGCGATTATCGTTCCGAAAGAAACAGAACGCGCCACTTGTGCAGAAGGTTCGCCCTTCGAGATGGCGCTCAACAAAGGAGGATGGCTACCGAGTGGATAATGAGTCGGTTACGGTAGCATGCTTAGACGGGAACCTGAGGCAGACCGCGTTCAGGTTAGCAAAATTTGGCATGGCCGCACATTGAGATCTTATCGCAATGGGGACGCGACCAACGCAGCGGGGGATGCGATCCATCGCAAGATAAGGTAGTGAGGATATGCCGCAAGCCCGCCACGCCGTTGCCGTCATGTCACCTAGATGGAAGTAGACTTGACACCAAGGTTGGCAGAGCCGCGGTGTAAGAATGGGGAAAGGGACGACAACGTGGAAGGTAGAGAAGACATACCAGAACCAACGGGGAGAGGGAAATAAAGGGAAAAGGCAGAGGACGAATCAAAGGAAAATAGCACTAACCACGGAGGATAATCAAAGCAATAATGAAAAGACCGGCGGAAAGCCCGAGGCAGGAAGGAAGGTTCCAGGGCCAGCGCAGGACTGAGGCACAGCACACAAGCAAGCAGTGGATGGGTCTGCCGGTATGGGTCTTTCTTTGGTCTTTGCGAGAAGGAATCCGGAAGAGAACGGCTAAATCAGCTGATGGCGCGCCCCCAGTTGAGGTCAGGTCCAGGTCTCGATCGTTCGCGTCCTTATTTTTCGGAGATCTCACTTCCTGTCCCTTTAAGATTTGGTCCAGTTAATCTCTAGTGGCCCCCGTGCGTGGGGTCTGACGTGACAATGCTCCAATTTCGTGAGAGGTGGTAAAAAAAGGGGAGAAAAGGACTGCAGAGATTGAGAAAGAGAAGTGAGGGAGGAAAGGGGAGCGCCGAGCGGACTGAACAGCCGTTACAAGTCCTGTCCGTTCATCGGCGGAGGGGGAGACGTTCGGAGAGGGAGCTGGGCATGAGCCAGCAGCGCCAGGAAAAACCATCCTGATCAGAGATTTAGAACATCCCTTTTGGGATCTTTTTGAAGCTATCACCATCCATCTTTTCCAACGCTTTTCATCCATCTGGCAGCATCAAAACGTTCTTTACAGTTACTGTATTGGCTCTGTAAAACAGTCTCGGTCGCGTTTCACGTTTCCACTCACTATTCCTAGTTAGGAAGGCTTGTGATGTGAGCTACACCTCATTTAGCCGTAGCACCATACACTAAGGCCCTTGGCGTAACAAGATTGTTTCACGGTGGATTCAATTATCTGTATAGGTACGGTATTGATCTTTCTCCATAATTACATCAGGTGCGTCGGAACCTCAGGAGAGGTAACCATGTTACCATCTTGTATGCATCCACGAGTTAATGTATGGCAGTCTGTCCTTTGGATCGTATTGACCATGGGTTTGTGGGGACCCATCATTCTCTTCTAGCTGCATAGTCTCACATCGACAACAACCGCTCGGTGGTCCGAGTTAAACACACCATCGTCAAATCGATTGGCCAACACAGAGTACCCCTCCACCTTCCATGGCTGGCCCCCGTTGCTAAGCACCTTCACGGGCCCTGGTCCTACGAGGACGTAATCGATACGAGAAGGGTCTTCTTCCTCGTAGCCGAAACCCGTCCAGGTCAAATGGTTACCGTAGTGCTCCGCCGGATCGACCGTTTTTGCCGTGTCAACCAGAGTGGATTCACTCCCTGTTAACACTGAATAGGCCTCTTGTGTCTCTTCACTGTTCAAGTCACCTGTCAGGAACACTGCGGAAATGACATCTTTGTACTCTCCACTCTGGTACTCATCAATCTTCCGAAGGATAATGTGAGCTGCTTCAAAGCGAGAGCGGGATCCTTGGTCGTCCAAATGGGTGTTCATCGCCAGTACAGTCTGACGACTTGTATGATGCGTGAAAACACCAATCGTTACGATGCGGATGGACGCCGCATCCCAGCTTTTTGAGGGGACATGCGGCGTTTCCGACAACCAGACTGTTTCCCAATGTCGGAGCTGCCAAACCGACGGTCGGTAGAATATAGGTGAGTATTCGCCAGCTTCGTGGCCATCATCTCGCCCGACGCCAATATATGCCCAGGCATTTTTCCCAGCTTTAGCGGAGACTGTAGAATGTTTACAGTTCAGTCCGGAGTGTATATCGATGAGCTGGTTATGAAGAACCTCTTGTAGGCAGATGAAAGCGTCTTGATTGCGGGTGTTATACAGCAGCTGATTCAGGAGGGGTTGCCTGCGCTCTTCCCATGGCTTCTCTCCCTTAAATGGTGACTTTGTCGCATAACGAATATTATTCGTCAAGATGCGGGTTGGAAGCTCTGTAGAAGATCTCATTTGCAAAATGGTTCAACGGTCGAAGATTGACCACAGGTCAAGTTATGAAAGTGATAGGTTGCTGTTTTCACTAGGATTGAGAACCTTGGCACCTGCGCTTGTTAGACGTACCGTTCCTGGTCTGACTTCTAGGGAGTAACGATGCTATAGGACTGATGGGATGAGGAGAAGTTGGGTCAACCGGTGTTGTGATTGGAGGAGAGGTCCTTCTCCTCTTCTGGGCTCCCCTCATCCACCATTGATATTGGATGTAGCGCCAAATTTCCAGACGAGTGAGAGACAAACAGCACATATTTTCATTAGTCATGTCTATTATAACAAGAGCCTGCTTTGAGATCTAACACATCATAGTCCCTGTCTACACTACCTGGTGAGTTAGTACTCTCTTAAGTGATACAAAACAGTCCATATGGGCTGTTCATGAGTCCATTTTACAGTATGTCAAGCCATTTCTGTTATTTGAGATATGGCTGTGGTAGACTGGATCACAAATAGTATAAGAGTAATGATCTATAGAGATTAACATCCGATATCACATCAATATATATTGCTGTTAATCATCTTTTAGCCTGTATAGAATCGATCGTCGCTCGTATCGGGTCTAGATACATTTGTATAAGGGATTATTAGGCCGGTGGATAGAATGGCTGGATGATGTCTTTAGTCAAGTCGTCTAAACAATAGGTCACCATCCTTCCCTCGATGATCATAGTTGGTTCGTCACATCATTAAAACTTGCTACTTATTCTAACGGCTATCACTGTTGGTCTGTGTTGCCGGCGGAAGAATAGTTTCCCAGTTTGTCACATATTGCTAATCTCCTTCCTACACGGGTAGTTGAGTATTGTTGACTCGATATGTGTGCTTCACTGAAGATTCATTCGGTGTATGAATGCACTTGAACGAGGGACCAACCTGCCCCATCTCGTGTAGAACGTAAGGGACTCCGGGATCAAGCTCAGTTATAAAGTCGATACATTTTAACCATATAGTGAATGGAAAAGTCTTTACCCAACGAGACCTGCCAGTCTTCCAAATCTTTGGCAAAGGCCCGTTACCTTCTCACGAGAATGGCATGGCCGATTGCAACAGGAGGGTGAGAACGAAGCACTGAACCAAGTGATATTCACTCAACCTCGATCAACGGCCCTGATTCCTTGGTATTGAAAGGAGCCCTTGCAAATAGCATGACCCTTCAGGATCGCGCCGTGGCTATAATGTATTCCTATTATAGTCGCGCATGCTTTACGGTTATCTCGAGAGTACTACAGGCGTGGTGTGGAGTTTTGGCCAAGGGCTCTTCGTTCTCGGCTTAACAGCAAGCTCAGCTGGCGATCAGCCACCCGTTATCTTTAGAGTACGCACTTCTGTGTCTGTGACCACGTACCACTTCATATCGCACTGTCTTTTTTTTACAAATTTGATCAACACCGACCCTTTCTGGGAATTGAGAAGAAGAAGAAAAAGAAAGAAAAAAGGGGAGGGAAGGAGGCTCAGACGCAGCCAGTTAGCTCCAGGTAATTGCCGAAAGGCTACAATCAGACAGCGTTTTCAGGGGCTGTGCTGTCGTTGAATCCGTGATATTCTCGTCATCTATGGACCTGAGTTCTCATGAGCACTCGCTATGAAATCGACCGAAGTCCGATTCAATAGCCCATGGTACCCCGCATTTTCCCCACGAAGTCAAAAAGAGAGAACGCCAGTCGCTGGTCGTTACAGATAGCTACTTCCTATGACTGAGGAATGGCAGCCATTCCATTCGTGCAAGATTAAATTCCGACCCTTCAAGATCGCCAGCTCAACACGGATGCATGCCGTGGAGGCGAGGAATCAGGCCACTATTACCGATGTATGTACATACTTAAGGTTCATTCGATAACCGACAGCCAGCTCTCTAGTTATAGATCTGGTCAGAATATGTCCCTTCAAAAGTCCGATTCACGCAATTGATAACGATGCTTTTTTCAAAAGTGTTTTTTGTCCTTGCTGCGTTGGCATGTGTGTCTGCAGATAGAGAAATTTGTGTTGTACCGGCCGGGGGCTCCAACGCCACCGATGATGCCCCTGCGATTGTACACGCCTTTAAGAAATGTGGACGTGGGGGAAATGTAGTATTCAAACCAACGACATACCATATCGGTTCTGTTATGAACATTACGTGGCTGGAGGATGTCGACATTGACCTTGGAGGAACACTGCTGGTGTGTCTTGCGAGTTCTTCTTCATTCATAGTTGCATGAGTTTACGCTGAATTCTCTAGTGGAGTACGAATATTCAATACTGGTTGAATCACTCTTTACCGGTCGGGTATCAGAACCAATCCACTGCTTTCATTCTTGGAGGAAATAATGTTCGGATCGATGGCCATGGTATAGGGACGCTCGATGGCAACGGAGACACCTGGTATCAATGGATAAAAGAGCAGCCCAATACGTCCAACTATCCCGGTCGACCACACGCCATCACTTTCAATGGTCTCTCAAATTCAGTGGTCCGAGGCCTTAGATTCCTACGCAGCCAGATGTGGTAGAGTAGTCTTTGAATTTTCTTCAAGTTATTGAACTAAAACCCTGGCAGGACAATGTCTATCATATACAGCCATCACGTTGAACTCGACAGCATACTTGTGAACAACACCGGAAATGTTGTCTCGAGCTGTGAGTGCCTTATCCTGGACCCAGCACAAACACCACCTCACTAAAACCAGAACCAGCGAACACGGATGGAGCAGATACCATTCGATCCTCCCACATCAAGTTCAACAACTGGACTGTGTACAATGGTGATGACAGTATCTCACTTAAGGCAAACAGCACGGACATCACCATCACAAACTCCAATTTCTACAATGGATTGGGAATTGCATTGGGTAGCATCGGTCAGTACAAAGACCAGTTCGAAACCATCGAGAGGCTCAACGTGAGCAATATCAACTATCACAACACCCTTCATGCGGTAGGCAACGCCCCACAATGTACATATCAATTGTTTTATTGACGGGTGCTTGTGATGAATAGGTGTACGTTAAAACATGGACAGCTGATCAGAACGGCTATCCACCTAATGGTGGCGGAGGCGGCCTCGGGTGTAAGTTTACGCTTAAGACACACTTACCCGCAGTGCAGGCTCTTGAAACAGGAACCTAACTACCTCAATTATGTAGATATCTCCAATATGACGCTCAAAGACCTCAAAGCCACATCTCTTCGTGGGGCTGCGGTTGCGATCTCGCAGTGTACTCGATTCAGCGGCGCCCCTGGGGAAGGCAACTGCACCAACTCGGAGTTCCAGATTCGTGATATCTCGGTTCTCAATCTGAGTGGTACCACAGAATCTACTCGAGTCGCAAGTTTCCAGTGCAGTGCCGTTGCACCATGTACTGATATTATGCTCTCTAGCATCAATCTGGAACTGACAAACGGAACCGCAGCATCAGAATATCTATGTGGAAATGTGGAAGATCCGAAAGGCTTTAAATGCACAGGTCCAGTGTGTGAAGGAGGAAGTGCAACAGGAGAGTGTTGAAACTGCATGACGTTACAGTAGGAGGCAGACATGTAGCCAGGTCTAAGAGCTACTACCGCCGTGAACTTCAATATGTTACCGGACGACATGGTTGCAATAGAAGCTTTTACAAGTGCTAGTTATCATATGGCTTGTTATCTAGCAAGCTACAATATGATTGTAGTATTACATTAAGATAATCCATGGATATCAAAGCATCGTGCAATTTCGGGGAGTGCTCTGTGAAGCTCGACCGAGGCTGTGACGTACTAATACCACGAACCCCTTGCGGGGGTTGTACCAACAAACCACTCCGTGCACGCACCCCCTAGAGCAACCCCTGATCAAAAAGTGGCACCGTGTTTAGGCCGAGCTTGGAATCGCCATTTTCTCTACAGAATATAGAATTTCCAGCTGAAGGGACACGTGGATGGCATGTACATTACAACATCGGAATGACCGGCTACCATCAACCCTTTGAATCCTTTAATGGTTCAGTGTCTCACCTCGCCAGCTAGCGTGCCAGATCTCCGCCCCCGTGATTTTCATTATACACGGTACCACCATTGGCCAACAATCAGTAAGCTCCATAATTCGGTCTAATATAGTTTATAGATATGGCGCCTTTTCCACGTGGTTCGCCTTGTATACTCAACTTGTTCATGATCTACGGAAGCCGTTGATCTGCGCCAGCTTTCCTTGGATATCTATCACGCCATTAGTATCACTCTCATGCAGCTAGATCTTGACCACGCGAAGATCAACCCTTGCATCTAATTATGCAGACTGAGACCTGTCTCACTGTCATACAGTTCTTAGAGCTCACCCTGCATACTCAAACTCTAATTGATCAGCAACTGCGTCTGCTGGATAGCGCTAAAGTATTAGTGACTCCTCCTTATCATGCCTCTATCATGGCCATGCCACCTAAGAAACGGTGTCATGCATACTACCATAAAGGGTCATTTGGAAAGATGGGTGGCTCATTAATTTATTCGGATTGGCCATGCTGTTATCGTAGATTGGTATTGTTACCGTGGACTTGAGAGTTGCTAAACTTGCCCGTTAGTACTTGGAAAGTGCGAATCCTTCACGAGGATCCCCAGCTTGGGAAACATCCTATGTTCCATGGCTCAACTCAATTCCTGATTTGACAACGCATTCAGGGTCTTATTCTCCATAGCATAGCCAGCAGCCACTAGGGTATCTAATCTCTCTGAGTATATGGAGACTATATAAATAGGAGTGGTGCACCCAGCGCATGACAGAGCGTGGGCAGCACAATCACACTTTCATTATTCTCCTCCGTTGTTGATACTAGCCACACCCCTCTGAGAAACATGGAGACACATATTGATGCTCACTCTCAGTTGATTAAATGTCTCAGGGCACAGCCTGTCTCTGTTCCCAACCTACTACCCATCTTCTCATCTTGGCCTGGAGCCGTTAATCCTCACTGGAGGGCTTTGGTTCCTGTGATAAATGCAAGAATTGACAGGTATATTGCTCAATTCCATCTGTTATCACATACTGTTTGTTTACATTTCGACACTACATCCATTATACATGTCTGCTTCGTTCTATCTTTCATTACTTTTTCATTCAATTTATACCGGGACCCTGAGAAAGTCCAACACTAATAATCAAAAGCCTATTCCCAGAGCCAGTGAAGGCTACAAAGCTCAAGAGGTGTGACTTTGCTCATCTCGCCGCGACGCGGTGGCCTCTGGCTGGCTTCAAGGAACTTTATATTCTCGCCTTCTTGTCCCTTTGGCTCGTCACCTGGGATGACCAAATTGATGATGACACGAAAGATTCCTTGAGCAACAACTTTGAAGCTGCTGAGCAGTACCGTCGTGAAACCCTTTATTTTGTGGCTCAATGTCTTGACCTGGATCTCACTGAAGGCTTACCCCGTAGTTACAAGGACTCTATTTTTGTGCCAGACGACCCTATTGTCCAAAGTTTTGATGTGATTGGTGAAGCACTTCGTGATGCATATACTTATGGTTCGTTGCTGCTTTTGCCTTTTGCTTTATTCTTCTGCCTATTTCCTGAATTCGAAATGGCTCTAACTCGCTTTGGCCTTCAGAACAACGGCACGGGTTTCTTAAGGAGATGTCTCTTTTCCTGGTAACGTCACATATGGAGCAGAAAGCAAAACTCGAAGGGCAGATCCCCAGTCCCGAAGTGTACTGGAGAGTGCGAATGGGCACCAGTGCAGTTGGTGTGATATGTGCTGTTAATGAGTGAGTATATATTGATGTTCTAATTACATGGCTGACACCCTGGGTGATAAAGATATAGTCTTCGGTCAGTGATACCCCGTGCTATCATGGAGGATTATGATATGAGAGCAATATGGAATGAAGTGAACGTCATCGTTTCAATGTAAGCCACCATTTTATCCAAGATGAAAAGCTCCAGCCATAGAGGCAACCGTTGTATAGAGCTGCACACTAACATTTGTTTCCCCATGAAAGAGTCAATGATATATATTCCCTGAAGAAAGAGATGGTACGTCCCATGATTGACAAGCTCGTCGGTTAACCAGCTCTAATAATAGATATAGGCTCAGGATTCCATTTATAGCCTTATCCCTATCTTGTGCATGTCGCTAGGGAGCCCGCAAGCGGCTATAGACAATGCAATTCGGTCACTCATCCAATCTGTGGGTCGATTCAATGTAGCGGCCAACCGACTGATGGATGGGATCGAGGAGGAAGATAGGTTCTCACTATCCCTAGGAGTCAAGAGGGACGTGGAAGATTTCATTCGTAGTTGCCAATTCAACTGTACCGGCAGCTTGTACTGGACGTAAGTTGCAACCCTGTCTTCCACAGCACTGCCAACTCCCCTGACCCTAATCGCTTCAGTCTCCGTACGAATAGGTACGGTGTTCGGTGTGCTCCGCGGAGCTCCGATGGTGGCGTTATTTTGCATTTATGAAAGCGTTTAGCTATATTCCAGTTTGAAATTGCTACAGCAGGAACTTACAATGTAATATATTGGTTTGAGCAGAGAATGTGTAATATTAGGGTTTCATTCATCATTTGTTTACTAGGTAGTATATATTCTTATGCGAACTTGATTTTCTAGAGTCACTGGAACTTTCCCCTTCTGGGGGACATTCAAGCTATTATGAGGGTGGTCAGAGACTTGCTTAGTGAGTATTCTCTGTCACAGATCAGTACTCCCGTCAGTGAGCACTCGGGGCGCGCTCAGTGATCAGTACTAAGTTTACTGATGTGGAATAATAGTTAGACCTAACGATGGAGCGGTGTCAGTCACGTCGTAGTATTGACCCATTTTGCTCGATATTTTCTATTTATGGATCTTACTGTTGTTACAAGAACTTACTTTTACTAGAAAATGGTAGACTCTCGGCTTCCTTCGAGGCTGCTACTCTCGAATACTGGGTTTGTAGAACTGCCAAGACCCCTACTCCACCTGTGTTTGTTATCTTGAAGATGACACCAAAGAGGGTTGAAGCTGCGGTCGACCTCCCCAACACAACGAGGACTGTTGCCGACTCTAGCTTTTGCAGGGAGCACCAGGCATCTACGCTCCCTACCCTTGGCTGTCTTCGTCCTGTCCGAGAGTATCTAGTTATGCGAATGACGATGCTCATTGTGACTATGCAACCGTTGGTAGATAAAAATATACTTTACGGCAGCCTTTGCTCAGTGACCAGCTTAGGGCGAGCTCAGGCCTACACGCAGTGAGGACTAGATCAGAAAGAAAAGCCTTCGATGTCTACAAAATCAAGTACTTTGGGAAGAGCCCTCTAGCGATTGTCTGGTGATGTAAAGGGTATATAGTAGAAAATTAGGAAGAAAAAAAATAAAAAATAAAGGTCCTAGCCGGATTCGAACCGGCGTTACCGGAAGATTCGATCTTCCTATGCATATACAGGATATGTATATTGTTCATCAAAATCCGGTGGGATAACCACTACCCCATAGGACCGTTAGATGGCAAGATTTTGACATTAAGCCATTGTTAGAAATTCAAGACTTGGTTCTCATCTACACCTGCTTGCTATCCTGCATTTAATAGTTCATATTCTCTCTTCTGAGTCAAAAAAGATAGATGAAACTGGGGTCGAGCCCTTGCTTTTGAGATCGAATGAAAATGTTTCGAAATTGGATTAAGTGATCATCTGGTGATGTCATACAAGGAGCTTCATGTTTGCTCCGCGGGCTGTGCCTTACAATACGCACACTATCAACTCCTCATTTCAGACGACATTGTGTGTAATGGGAGAATACGGGGTTCCTAAGACTGGCAAATGGCTCGAGTACGTATAAGCGGAATAAGACAGAATAGATTGGCTAGTAGCTTTCGACTGGAAAGCAAAAGGCCATCCAAAGCTTCGAGCTCAGCGAAAAACTTGGCAAAGAATGGATGAGAACATTGCGGCAAGCGGTCTCGTGACGTTCTGGTAATACCAATACAAAGCCCTACTTGCAGTGAAATCATCCTGCAAAAACCCCACTCGCGCGGGCAAAAAACCCAAGAAAAAGACCCCGCTGACACCTCGTAATGTGTACTGCTACGTAAGGAAAGGAAGGACTCCTCTTACTAGTAAATACTTTGACTCCATCTGAGTTCTCCAGCTCCGTTTCAGCCCATTTTTCCTTCTTCTCCTCGTGAGCTCCCAACGTCCGCTAGATTAGTGCCTCTTTGATCGTTATCGACCCCTCGCACCACAGCGAGGACCATCTATACCATACACAATGGCTGACACTCAGGCCCAGCAGGCCCCCGCCGAGGTTGGTAAGTGTTCACTCTGAGTACCCCTCCTCTTTCTGCCGATTGAAAAAGGTCCGTCCGTTTGTGGGTTTCCTTCCCGCTTGCTTCGTCGTCATGGCGTGGGTTCGGTTGGCGGCACGTTTAGCAGCTCGAAAGCTGTAGAGGAACACGGGAACTCCATGGATAGCTTATTTTCTCTATCTACGGGTGCTTCTATTGCTATTTGAATGTACCCTCCGGAGCACTGTGTCATAAACTAATCAAAACCTCGAACCAATCTCAGACTACACCCTCAACAACCCCGATACTTTGACCAAGTACAAGACTGCTGCCACTATCTCGCACAAGGTCCTCGATGCCGTCGCAGGTGCGTAGTGTCCGGGTTTACATACCGTGGCGAGCCCGCCGCTCTCCAAGGTCTAGATTCATATTCTAATCCCGTGCTTTAGCCCTGTGTGTGGAGGGAGCCAAGATCGTTGAGATCTGCCAGAAGGGTGATGAGCTCCTCGAAGAGGAAATTGCTAAGGTCTACAAGGGCAAGAAGATCACCAAGGGTGCGTTACCATCGTAGTCCATGTTACTGCTAGTTAAAAGCCCCATGCGCATGACATTAACAAGTCGTTCCCGGAAAAAGGTGTCGGTCACCCCACAACTGTCTCTCCCAGCTCCCATGTGACCCCATACACCCCCTTGGTTTCCGACGCCCAGGAGGCCGAGACTACCCTGAAGGCCGGTGAAATCGCCAAGATTCAGCTCGGTGCCCAGATCGATGGCTTCGGAACCATTGTTTGCGACCAGGTTGTTGTCGGCCAGGACGAAGTGACCGGCCGCGAGGCTGACCTCATTACCGCGACTCACTACGCCAACGAGCTCCTGCTCCGTCTCATGGTGCCCCCTGGTCTTCTGGCTACCGGTACCGAGGAAGAGAAGAAGAAGCTGCCGCCGAGAGGGCTCCCACTCAGGCTCAGATCTCCCAGCTGATCGAGAAGGTTGCCAAGGCCTACGACTGCAACGTGGTTGAGAACACCACCAGCTGGCTCTTCGAGCGCAACGAGATTGAGGCTGAGAAGAAGATCATTCTCTCCCCCGGCACTGGCGTGAAGGGTGAGGGTGTCCCCGACGTTGGTGAGGTTTGGGGTGTTGAAATCGGTCTCTCCCTTGGATCTGGAAAGGTCAAGACTCTACCCCTTCGTTCTACCCTGCACCGCCGTACCACTACCACCTACGGCCTCAAGCGTCCCAGCTCGAGACAAACTCTCTCGGAGATCGTCAAGAAGTTCGGCCAGTTCCCCTTCAGCTTGCGCCAGCTGGATGACGAGAAGGCCGCTAAGGTCGGTGTCGTCGAGTGTGTCCGTGGCGGTGTCCTGAGACAGTACGAGCCTGCCGGTGATGCTGACAACGCCCCTGTCTCCCGCCTCTTGACTACCATTGGTATGTACAATCATTCCCGGGCATCAGAGAAACCCCCAGAGCCTTTCCTTCCATATCCCTTCTTTCATTTGACTGACCGATCTGTAGCTATCACCAAGAATGGTATCACCAAGCTCACTGCTCCCGCCACTCCCGATTTCACCAAGGTCAAGTCCGACAAGAAGATCGAGGATGAGGAAATCCTTAAGATCCTTGAGCGTCCTCTGTCCAAGTCGACTGGCTCCAAGAAGAACAAGAACAACAAGAAGAAGGCCGCCAAGAAGGCCGACTCTGGCGATAAGGAGTAAATTAGCCGTTTAACTCGGTCAGCTTTGGCATATCTAGTGAAGCGTTGGATAGGCAGATGGAATTGCTCCAGGCCATGGTCGGAGCTCCTTTTTCGGAGTGCTCCAGGATGTTGATCATTCATGTCAATCAAATCCCTTTGTCCACGCTGGAGAGAGGCGAATTTGTTCCGCGAGCACATGGAGCGAGAGGCATAGGAGGATAGGAGAAGCCATATAAGATTTCCTGTCTTTTACCACGGTGCCCTCTTGAAAGCCCTTGGCACGTAATTAGTTGAAAAACGCGAAAGTCATGTATGAGGTGAATATAAAAAGAGAATTATGAATTTCTGCTTACGGTTCCATTGAGCTCAACCTGCATAGTCTGCGTTTTTGTCTTTCCTGTAGCCCGGATAATCTCGAGGTTACTATTGTCCCACTGTCAACCTGGACGACCAGCTCTACTAACTGAAGGTTATTTAATCTATGTTGTCGTTCAGTGATGTCGGACGCGCAGCCTGGGGTTCCGCGGCAACCAACATATCGGCCCCATGGCTGCGTATTGTTGACAGCGTTGAGGTCTGCGCATTCTTGCCCTGGAGAAAAGCAAAGGAGAGAGGAGAGGGCTGTTTTTCGAGAATTCTCAGTCTGATCTTTCCCCTCCCGTCCAAGTTTCTACAACGACGTATCGTGGAGCATTGGATACACTCGTGGAACCCATTCAGTTCCGGCAATGACCACTTTCTTTGTCCCCGTCAGGGTGAAAGCCATTACTTGTCCCTTTCCCTTGTTCGCTACCTTTGACCTCTTGCCTGACAGGGTTTGATATGATCAGGTAATTATTCACTCCGACGAGTGTAGCCAACAGATAAGGCAGCTACCAATGAGTGTCCATGGCCCAAAACACTTCTGATGGTTTCATGGACGGGATTAAATCGAACCTATTTTCCCTTGTCTTGTCAGAGGAATCCGCATCTCCATCTTTGAAACAGGTTGGGCTTGAGTTGACTGTGGTGCAGTGTGGTGGTCATCCGGCGTTGTCATTTGGTGGTGTGGGCCAAAAAAGCAGGGCTGCTGGCTGTTCCGTTTCCAATCCAGATTCCTCTTCAATCCTCCATCCATCAATCTCACCCCTTCCAGTCCCCTCGTCTTATCTTCCTTCCCGACCCCTCCCAGTTGGAAGGCCCGTATTTTCAGGCTGGGGCTAGCATCTTTGCGCATGTAAAGAAATCCGGAGCTCATTATTTGTGGTTCTCGGTCTGCAGCGTTATTCTCTGTCCCTGCTATTGGCTCACCTCAGACCCTTTCATCCTCGGAAAATCACACTCACTATAAATCTCCCGTTCATTTCTCCCCAGTTCTCGCTTTCAGTTACTTGAGCTAAATTGATTCTTGGGTAGTGTATGCTTTGATGGTCCCGTGGGGTAGGCTGGCATCTATCCACCTGTGCATGAAGGCCAACCCCTCCTGGCTGTCATCTGTCTGCTTGTTGAAGCAACACAGAAACCTCACTCATCGCGTCCATCACATTCGCGTGGCAGACATATTTGTGTTACACTTCAGGTTCCTCTGCTGTGAATTCTATTGTCCTGTTTGTCCATCCTAGCTTCCTTCTGAGACTTCTCCTTTGGGATTCTCATTTCTCTTCTATCCTCCAACGTCTGCTTTCCCTCCGCGCTACTTCCATCTATCGTCTTTCTTCCTCTCTCAAGAAAAGAGAACGATCTTAACTCTTGTCGAAGATCCTATCCTTGCATCTTCCACTTTTGACCTCTCAAACCAAGCCCTGCTAGGCACTCCCTTTCGAGGTCCAGTCCGTTCTGGCGTGTCTAGGCATCTACGCAACAAGCAAAGACCACGCATCGCCTTTCCTTGCATTTTGCCAGGGTTTACCTCAAAAGACTCTCACATCCTTGGTGAGTTCTTCTCTATATCTACTTGGCTGCCAGCGTCTACCCCTTTGTTCGTCCGTTGTCAGGAGACCGCCGTACTGCCCTTAGGGGATCCACTATGTACACGACGATAAGTCTTGGTAGCATTTGCATCTGAAAGTTCTTGCTTGCACATTCCCCTGTTTGTCGTCGTTATTATGCATATGGTCGATTGCTCGCATCTTACAAAACCTGCTTTTGGTGCATCATCTATTAACCTATTCAAGACAAAGAACACGTCGTTTTCCTAAACAACACGACTTTCCATCACAAGGGCTTTACGAAGGCTCCAGAACCTCATTTAAAGGTTACTAAAGGCAAACCCCCTCATTTCAATAAATAGGCCTCAGTGGATCTATTGTCTCGCTATCTCCACGATCCCTGCGGCGAGTCAAAACGACCTACTGGTAAGAATCCCTCACTTTGAGTTTCGTAAGAAAATTAGATGATTAAAATCACAAACTGAGATGTGGCTACTCAATTCTGACTAGAAGCCTGCTAGTTTTAACGCGTGAAGTTTTTGTGGTTGGTTGGCAGTCTCCGCGGCGTACCCCCTACGAGGCGTGATTGGGACCGAGTCGCCCTCGAAAACTCCCGTCGCTTCCAACTCCGCAATCTTCCTCCTTCCCATCAACCCGCAGACAGCGCGCGGGCTGGCCACGTCTCCCACCGGCACCGCAGGGCACCTTCGCTGTCTGCTTGCGGGTTCTATTTATTAGTGAGTGTTTCTTTGTTTCTACATAAACAAAATGACTTCCATGGCCCTTTGCGCTAACCTTGTGTACCCCAGGTATTGCAACTTTTCGAGCCCTGGTACTACAACGATGGCTCCGAATCTCCGCTCTTCGTCCCATGTCAGGTCGAACGATTCTCGCCCGTCAACACCACTCCATGCGCCAGATGACGCGAGTCCCGCTTCTTCTTTCAACGAATCTACGAGGCCTCGAAAGCAACGACGGACGGGCAGACACAGCCGTGTAGCCACCGATCCTCCGCATGAAACACCATCTCAAAATCAATCGCAACTAGGGCAGTTTAAGACTGGGATATCAGACACGGTTAGCGATTCACAATTGTCAGAGAAAGGCGCGGAATGGGTTGAGCCACCGGTGAGGGCCCCGGCTCCGAGCTACAGAGATACGCCATGGTCAGCTGTTTCGAGTGACAACAACCCAGTCCTTGCAACTATGCGCCCCTTAGGGACGATGCCATCTGCAGCAGACATGCGCAAGGCAGGATTAGGCCCTCTCAAGCCAAGTACACAAAATACCACTACCAAGAAAGATCAGCGGCCAGTCCAGAACGGGGATAAAGAGACCAGCAAGCCGCAAACACCATTGACACCTGCTGAAGAACCGATACCTGAACCTGTCATTCCAAAGGACAATACTGCGCAGGATGTGACTGCATTTACGACACTTCCTGTCCCTAACTCAACTGATGTTGATGTAGTGAAACTCCGATCCGCAGTTGAAAATGCCCTCCATATGGCTTCTGAGACTGGCAATCGTCCTGTCATTCGTGGACTACTCCGCCTCTGGGAGACATGTGGCAAAGATTCTTTTGCTCTATCTGTTTTGGAGGGTGTTTGTGGAGCGAATCCTGGGGCCCGTGAACAGTCAGTGTTCCAAACTGTGATGCGCACTGCCTGGAAAGAGGTGCAGTCGGAGGAAAATACAGAAGTATTGCCTACTGTAGCGCCAGCTATGGGGCGTACGCGATCTGCCAGTAGCGTGTCTTCGCTGTCTTCTGCTAAGTCACTCGATGTCGAAACATTCGCCCCAGGAATGGCACCGGGAGCGGCGAACGCTCGCTCTCGCGGCAGAGGAAAGCACTCCAAGTCTACACAGAAGGCCGTGGATAGTGAAGCTTCAGAACCCCCAAGTCGCCGCTCCGTATTTCCATCTAGTGACACTACTCTTCAGCGCAGGCGTGCATTGGAAGAAAATCCCGAATTCTCGGCAGAAGCCGTCAAGGCTAAACGTACTCGCTTACAAAGGTCGTTTCCGAAAATTACTGCTACTGAGAGTAGACTCCGTTCATCACTTGCTTCTGAACCCCCTTCAGGTGTCACAACCCCTTCTGCCACTACAGCCGGCCAACCCCAGACCGCCGCGGATGGAGCCGTTGCCGAACAGAGAGAGAGATCAGAAAGTCCGGCAAGTAGCGATGCTGGAGACAACCGGCGCCTGACGCCTACAATGGCCGTCAACAGGGAGAATGGTGAGGAGAACAATGATTTCTGCCGTGAATGCAACGGAAGCGGCCAGCTTTTATGCTGCGACGGATGTGTGAACTCATTCCACTTCTCCTGTCTTAATCCACCCCTGGATCCCGCCAACCCGCCAGAAGGGGATTGGTTCTGTCCAAGATGCTCCATCCTGAAACCCATGGGTACATTGCTTGTCGCTGTAGACAAGGTTCCGCATAAAGACTTTGCTCTTCCCTCTCGCTTGCGTAGCTATTTTGCTGGGGTGCAAACGGGCGATAAAGGGCAATACGATGAAGTCTTACCCTTTCCCAGAATCAATCCTCGGAGCGGGAGGAATCGCTCTGGTCGGTATGATGATCCATTCCTGCTGAGAACAGTAGATGCGAAAGGCAAACTCATTCTCTGCCATGGCTGTGGCCGTACCACTAACGGTCGTCGGCCCATTATTCAATGCGATTTTTGCCCTCTCGCCTTCCATATGGATTGTATAGATCCTCCTCTAGCTATACCTCCCGCCCAAAAGCCGGGGAGTGATCGTACATATCATAGCTGGATGTGCCCCGACCACAGTTGGCATGACAAGTTTTTCATTGTTCAAGACGAGGAGGGGTACGATTTGGTAAAACGTGTTCGCCGTCCGAAAAACCCTCGTCTGATAGACGTTGAAATACTTCCGGATGAAGAAGAAGATGAGAAGATAGAGGAGCAGGAGGAAGAGGGTATCATGTATCGTGTTTCGGAGAAAGGGATTAAGCTCGATTTTATTCAACGAGTCAAACGGTCAGTATATCTTTGGATAATGCGTCTCACTTCAATTTATCTAATAATACTTGCAGGGAAAACGAAGAACTTGCGATGAAAAAAGCTGCCGCTGACAAATACTATGAGTATGTTCGCCAACGACACGACGAACTTACGTCCAAGGCCCACGCGTTTTATGCAGCTCAGAATCCAGAAGTTATAGAAGAGGACACAACTACTGCGATTCTCAACTCCCGTACCGCTGCTGAGCGAGAGGCCGCGGCAAATTTAATCACCTTTGCCCAGGGCAACAGTACCGAAGTTGAGGATAGCAAGATCGGCCTCCTCATCGATCAGTTGAAAGCGAACGTGTCGCCGGACTTTATGCCTTCGGCCGAGAGCGAGATTGCATCGCTTCGATCTTTGCAACGATTGATTGAACTACGCATAACAGACCTGAGGACTCAGTCTGCTCCAGCTGAATCTTCGGCCGTCAATTCCCCAGACGTTGAGCACATGGACGCTCAACCTACCAACCCATCTGCCAGCACATAACCGGAGGTACCTATTGGTGATATCCGAGCTTTGTGCCTCTTGGGTTACATGACTATTGTTCCTCTTCCTACTCCATATTCGAGCGCTTGTTGTGATTCATCCCCCAATAATACATGTGCAATGAATTAGGCAAGCCCCTCGGTGGGTGTACGGAAACCGTTTAATGTTGTGACGAACTTGTTGTTTCGGCAGACTTCCAATATTCTCTATTTCTCATATCCCAGTTCCTAGTGGTGGTTGTTTTGAGGTATATGCCGCAGACAACCAAAGTGGATACATATCATTTTTGTACGATATATTAGAATTCTCTCTCTCGCATTATTTGGCAAGGCATGGGTGGTGGGACTTTTAGCATTCTCATTGGTGTGTTTTTATTTTTGTTTCCTCTGTAGAGCTTTCATGTCGCAGACTTTTCAAGACTGGTCAAATATAGTGATCTGCAGTTCACAAATCTTACAAGCCCGAAATAACAAAATCTCCAGGATAAAACAGATACGAATAAATCTAGATATACAACGTTCCAAATAACTACAACAAACACAGTAAGACTACTTCGCGACTTCCAAGCAAAAGCTTTTCTTCAAAGCCTGAACACGCCGAAACAGAGATGAGGAGCAGTACAAAGCCAATGCAAAGTTCGCGTTACTACATGACTTTCGTGGATCTGGGATTCCATGCCCACGTCTCTGGAGGTGGAACATGGAATCGAGGATGGTGAAACAAGAATTGCGTATCATGTGTTGGGTAATTCCCAAGACTAGTCTTCTGAGATGCTTGTTTTCCGTTTAGAGGAATTTCTTGGGCATGTTTGCGCGGCGGCGCTTGTACACGATGTAAGAGACTGCCAGGAAGACCTGGAAAGCGATGATAAGGCAGATGAAGAAGCCCATGCGTGGAGTGGAGGCGGTGATTGCTGTTCATGATGTTAGTATCTGGTTTATGAACGGGGAACTGGGAGGGATCGATATACCGCTGAGGACAGAGCCCTGGAGATGCTCAGTCAAGGTCTGGTGAGAAGAACGGAGGGTATCCTGGAGCTGATTGAAGCGGCTGTGGTAGTCCTTGCCTTCCAGGTCACGCTGGATGGTTTGCAGCATCTGCTCGATCTTCTGGAGGCGGGCATCGAAACCGGCGACTTGCTCCTTGGTTGCGAGTTTCTGCTGAAGATCGAGGTGGCGGTTCTCGCTTTGCTTGGCTTGGTTGCCGATCTCGCGGATGACGTTGCTGGTAGCCTTGTTGACGAGTTCAATGCGAGCAGCAAGGTCAACGAACTGGTCGGTCCTGGGTTGTTGCTGCGTTTGGGCCTGGGCAGCAACTGGTTGTTGCTGTTGCTGTTGCTGCTGCTGCTGCTGGTTGTTTTGCTGCTGGGCTGGTGGGGCTGTTCCAGACTGAGCAGTCTGCAGGACAAACTTGAAGACCTCGAAAGAGTCGGGGTTTTCTGGCGTCGCGGCTGTTACACCGAATGTGTTGCCGGCAGGAAGAGAGACCTTGTCTGTGGCGAAGCATAGTTTGTCATCGACGGTAACTTCCAAGTTGGCATTTGTATGCTTGACACGAACAACGGAAGCCCGTCCCAGGTTGCGATAAGAGTAGTCACAGTGTCCGAAAGCAAGGCTGTCTACACTTCTATGACTCTTATAGTCTGTTGTGCCATCGTTGAGGAATCCTCTAATGCTACCTTTCTAGTATCATGTCAGCACTAATCAACGAGCCAGGATCATGAGACTCACTCTTCCGCCGTGCATATCAACGACGAGTGCGAATCCGTCCCATTGGCCAACAGTGTAAATGCTAGAAGTGCCAATCTTGCTCTGGCCATCTTTAGCATACCAGAGCTGGAGGTTGCCTCCTCCTCTCTCAACTCCAGATGCTCGGAACTGAAATTCAGCCGACCATTCCGATTGGGAAACCCTGTGTTCATTGTTAGTGATTTCAAAGCCTATAATGGGGGACTAATTCAGACTCACGGAGACTGGGACCAAGCAAACCCTCTGGTGTTGCCAGGGTAAGGGGGAGTAAGAATTAGCTTGTTGGAGAGCTAGTGATGTCAGCACTGATTTTCACCACTAGCTAAATCAGTTGAACAATGAAGACATACAACTTGAGGAGAATGTCCTTCTCCTCCAATTGACCATCCCGGGATGGTGTCCCTGGCGGGTGATAGCCTAGAAAAAAAATGTCAGGATATGGTACACAACGCTTCATCAAGGGAGTGATTCATTACGTTTGACCATGGCCGAAGCTAGAGCCTTCGATCACAGTTTGTGCCGCAGCGAGAGCAGCGAACAATGGTAAAGAAGCTGAAAACTTCATAGTGTCTATACAATCAATCGAGTATCACTACTTGTTAGGGAAGCGCCTTGTCGATCTATGCCAAATGGCGGAAAGAGCGTTTGATAATTCAAAGAAAGGAAGATCAAAAGAAACAGAAGCAAAAAGGATTGACCACTGGGTATCAGAAGCGTCACTGATCAGGAGCAGCTCGGCGATTCAATAACGCGGAGACAACACGACTAGTGGTCCACCCAACCACAATGGCGATCACGCAGTAGCGGATCTCTCTGATAATTGAGACGGTCGCCGGTGAAAAGTCGACCAAATGTTGAATGTTGAGATTGGAGAGAACGACAGAATGACGGACTCCTACGTCCGAAGCTAATTCCATGAAGCTGCAGCTACTTGAGCGCTAAATCGATCGGTATGATATGCCGAAGGGACACACTGGCCTTTGTCGGTGGGCATCCGCGTGTCACGTGAACAGCTCCCCAGATTATCTAGAGGGTCCGTTCCATGGGAAGATCTCCCCTGGCAGGAACCTCAATGCTCCACGTTCGTTATCTTCCGTGCCTTTGACAGCGCAACATGCGCAACAGCTTCAATGGCTGACCTATACCCTTCTCTGGCGCAATGCGCCATCGTTGCTACAGCCTTCAAGGTTCTCCTTTTCCCCGCATAGTATGTCGGTCCAATTGAAACCCAAAGAAGCATGTCTATGTCTGCCAATCTTTTACCTCACGCTGACCCCGGGCTTTTGTTGTAGTAAATCGACCGACTTCGAGGTTCACCGGAACTGGCTTGCAATCACCCATTCATTACCTGTCAAGGAATGGTACTACGAGGTATGTTGCGAACGCCGCATACTCTCCGATTTCCTTTTTACTGAAACCGATCCCCGATTAGAAAACATCAGAATGGACACTCGACTATCCCCCTTTTTTCGCAGCATTTGAGTGGCTATTGTCGCAAGCGGCGCAGTATGCGGACCCTGCGATGTTGATCGTCAAGAATCTCAATTATGATTCCTGGCAGACAATCTACTTTCAGCGAGCAACTGTTATTCTTAGTGAACTCGTTCTCATCTTCGCATTGAATTGGTACAGCTCCTGTTTCTCAATTTTCTAGGGTAGCTACAGACGCTAACGTGGTATTAGCTTCATCAAATCTGCGCCTCAGTCTAATAAGCAACTTGCGCATATTGCCAGCCTCTCAATTCTGTTGTCGCCCGGTCTGCTGATCATCGACCACATCCATTTCCAGTATAACGGATTTATGTACGGGGTACTGATCCTGTCTATCGTACTTGCACGAAAGCAGTCGACGCTCCTCTACAGTGGTATCACTTTTGCCATTTTGCTCTGCATGAAACATATTCATCTCTATCTCTCGTTGGCCTACTTTGTCTACCTGCTGAGAACTTATTGTCTTGACCCTAAGTCGGTCTTTCGACCCAGATTTGGAAATATTATCAAGCTTGGTCTGGGTGTCATCAGTGTCTTTGGCGTAGCATTCGGTCCATTCGTCTATTGGAATCAGTTGTTCCAACTGAAAGATCGACTCTTCCCGTTCTCAAGGGGTCTGTGCCATGCCTACTGGGCGCCTAACATCTGGGCAATGTATTCCTTTGCTGATCGTGTCCTCATTTTACGTATGTACCAGCGCTCTGAACTTTTGCGTGGCATAACTAATTTCGGTAGTTGCCCCACGTTTGGGTCTTTCTATTAACCAGGAGGCCCTAACGAGTGTTACGCGGGGTCTTGTCGGAGATACCTCGTTTGCTGTTCTTCCAGAGGTGACTAAGGAACACACTTTTGCGCTTACTTTTCTGTTTCAGCTGGTACGTGATTTCAGTATCCTACATAACTTTCCAGTTCTTGTACTCATGGAGATATAGCTTCCGTTGATCAAACTGTGGCGGAGCCCTGGCGATTGGGACGTATTTGTTGGTGCCATTACGCTGTGCGGATATGCTTCATTCCTATTCGGCTGGCATGTTCATGAAAAAGCCGTCCTCCTGATCATCATACCTTTCAGTCTCATAGCCCTCAGAGACAGGCGGTACTTTAGCGCGTTCAGGTCTCTTGCGATAGCTGGGCATGTCTCGCTCTTCCCCTTACTGTTTACTGCGGCCGAGTTCCCTATCAAGACCGTATACACCGTCTTTTGGTTGGTCTTATTCCTGTTTGTATTTGAGCAGGTAGCACCAGTTCCCGAACGACCACGGATCTTCCCGATTGTCGACCGCTTCTCCTTGCTATACCTGGCAGTGGCCATTCCACTGATCATCTACTGCTCACTTGTACACCAGTTGATTTTTGGACTGGAACGGTACGAGTTCTTGCCCTTGATGTTCATGAGCAGCTATTCCGCCTTGGGCGTGGTAGGCAGTTGGATAGGATTCATGGTTGTGTACTTTACCGCATAGTAAAATATAATATAAAGTCTTAATGTGAGAATACCTTCTTGATGGATTTGCAATAGCCAGTGTGGTATGCAGAGGGAAGGAACTCTTGCGTGTTGTGTTACACAGGAGAAGTCCCGGAAAATGAGACTCTTCCAATGTCATCAATGATGTAATTGACGGCCCTCGGAATTATTGAATGTTTGGTTTGTTTGATTGCATCCACGTGCTTCGGAAGTGGACCCACTCGATCATCCAAGTTTGCAAAGTTTATCAGCCTTCAGGCCCAAACAGGTTAGACTCCACTTTTAAAGATGACCGATCCCATGGATGTGACACTGCAGAACGTTACAGCAATTTTAACATCAATACAATGGCCAAGCAAAAATAAGCCAATGCTGCAGTTAAATCAATTAGTCCATTGATTAATACTAAATACCTACGCATATATTCATATGGTTCCTCTATCAGTCAAGAACTCTAGCATTGTCAGTCTAAATAGGTATTTGCATTCGTCATGTTCCGATGTCGATGTATATTTTCCAGTACCCGTTAGGTGATGGATCACAACGATTTTGCATTTTCTCTTCCTCTTGCTCCCATTCCCCAACGAAACAGTGGATAAGTCTAGTATTAGTCGGTAGACATCAAATCTTAGTAATTTTACTCCTGCTCGCACCGTTTTCCTTTGGTTTTATTACAACGTTCCTATTGTTCTTTACGCTTTTCCGATGTGCTATTGAGATGCTGAGAAGCCTCAGATACCAAGACAAGCCAAGGCCAAATTCAATAACCATACAACCTACCTAAATGACTTGTGCGAGTACTAAGCACTCATCTGGCGAGTATTCCATGATATGTTACTTGTAAATCGTTTATCTAAATAACAATGTCTAGGTGAAGACATTGCGTGGTCCCTGTGCTTCTAGGCAAATAGTGCTGCTCAGATGCTACATTCGTCCGAGTTTTCTTGATACTGCTTCAAAACTTGAATCATCAGATGTAGGATATGTGGAAAGCAATTATAACTCAGGTTTGCCGTAGTATCGTCTCTGTCTGACCATAAAATAGGAAAGCGCTCTTCATAGTAGTGCAAATTATGGAGAGTATAGAGGTAATACTAGCTTTCTAGTCCACAAAGAAAGTTAGAAACACCCACTTGAAATTAGATTCTTGTGTATTATGAACTAGAAGAGAGTAGAATGCTGGGGACCTCTTGCATTCGTGCAAGCGTAGGAGGTAGCTTTGTATGAGACGAACTCAATTTGGAACTTCGTTACTGGGAGATAGTGAGATTAACAAGATCACCTGGTGATACATAGAGATAAATATAGCAAATATAAAGCGTGTGTTATGTACTATATGTGGGGCGTCAGCTTTGATGGTGAGATAGCTTGAAAGCATCACACTTTAGGAAGGACTGCTAAGTGGCAATGAAGTACGTTGAATGAAATAAAGGTAGGCTTTTCAATAATGAGACCTAGAAGAAACGATGGGTAGTTGTCTTAATTGCGTGTGTAGAGGATACTTGAGCTATACAAATGTAATTGTTGAGATCATTGCGGGGAGTGCTGTATATATGGCGAGCCGAGTATCCAATGTTTGATCTCTCAGAAATCTTTAAAGCCCCAGGAGCACTTGGATATCCGAGTCAGTAGAGGCCGAGTCACCCCAAAACAGGGATTTGTGCGAAGCAGTGGTGTATAATCCACCAGGTGACCCTTGATTGTGGACGTAGTATAGATGTGGTGGCTATCCATCATTAACCCTAGTAGTCCAACTACACTCCGTAGAAATGGACCAACGCCTCGGCTGATATCGAGCGACTACGGAGAAATAGGAAGATTATAGCATATAAGCAAAATGTCATCAAATTCTACAGAAAATAACGAGCCGAACAAGTGCAAATACCCGTATAGTTGGGGCAATGCGAGTGTGGCAGAGAGGGTCAAGAAGCGATGGGGGGAGAGTCAGTGCTTGCACCCTCCCACACTCCTTCAGCGTTACTCCCTATCGGGTATAGCCGTCCTTTGTCCGCCCGACATCTTGTCCGGCCAGTTCTCCTCCTCTCGTCCAATCATCGTCCGCCGTGCCTCGGCGGCCCTCCCACCATTGCCGCAATGATCCTCATGGCCCGGTGGTTCTGCCGTTGCGGCGACCGCTTCTCCTTTCTCTTTCTCTGGAGATTCTTCATTTTCTTCTTCTTCTTCTTTTATACTATCTTCTTCTTCTTCCTCACGCGACCTCCCACACGGCACCTTGTTTTTGGATATCACCAGCATTGCGGATCCACCTTGCTGCCGAGCTCTCTTGCAGCTACCCGATTTTCTGGATTTTCGTTCTCGTGTTGGGGTCATCATATTCCCGCGCACCCGTGTATAGCGCGATTGGAGACGCGTCCAGTCAGTAAGTTCTCACAAGACCTACCTCGTCTGTTATTTGGCGATTTTGCTTGGAGTGGATCTACGAATATACTTCTATACCTCCGCTACAACTCCGGAGCTTCTCCGCGCAACACGTCCGCGCCTGCGTCCTTGTCTTCAACACGACCAATGCCACTCGCAGCATTGGTAACACTCCATTTGCCTTAACTCTTGGTTCTGTCGTGCGCCCTTGGTTTGCGCTGTTGTTTACCGAACTAACAATCTTTTCCAATTATACAGATTGTCCATGCTCGGTGACATCACCAATAATCTATGCTAAATTGGCGCATTTCTTTCATTCCCTAGAGGACCATGGTACGCTGCAGGCTTCCACGGCCCCCGGTTGCCCGCCGACTATGTTGGAAGAAGACACAGATATAGCGAACGAGGTCTGCTTACATCTTTTTAGGTGCTGTTTAAGCGGAAGCCCGTCCAATACCTCCCCCGACCCGTTATCGAAGATGACAGTTCCGAGGCATGTGCATTCGACAAGGGCAATGGAAACACATTTGCTTACAGCGATTATATAGGTTTGGGTCATCCCGGAGACCAACGAAGTCTTCACTCAGTATGAACCGTACCTTCAGCGAATGGACTTCTACAAACAGAGAAGATTTATCTGCGAGATTACAGGCCATTCAGGCTTGACATTCTTCGAAGCGCTTAGGTCGGAAGTACGTCTCTGTGGCTTTTCTGCTGTTCAGGTGTCAATACTAAGTCTTATTACTAGCTGGAGGAATCGCGGGAAGTTAATAACACGTTCCC
This sequence comes from Aspergillus nomiae NRRL 13137, assembly GCF_001204775.2. NCBI lineage: Eukaryota > Fungi > Ascomycota > Eurotiomycetes > Eurotiales > Aspergillaceae > Aspergillus > Aspergillus nomiae. Next base: position 89,246 of record NW_015378084.1, read on the forward strand.
TGACGCTTTGAAGGAGCCCATCCTGCGAAGGATTCAATTCTCCACTGTATCGCGGGTCGACAACCTTGGTACGTATGGCAACTTCCGTGGTTTTTGAGTTTTTTTTGAGACTAACAGCCGGATCTACAGTGGATGAGATTTATGAAGTGAGTTAGATGCGTCTTAGATGAGTTTGTTCCCGACCTAACTTTATACCCAACAAAACCAGGAATTTAAGCAGGACTTTTACCCTGGGGAGCCCGTTTTGATATTGCTGGATGACAACACACGCCTCCATGGTATGATCAGAGACAAGGCCAATTTCGCAGAACAACTGTATCCGGATGGCACCGTTAAATCTCCAGCATACGCGACATATCTCGTAAAAGTGCTAGATCGTCCGAATGAGGAAGCTCTATTGGACCAAGAGCACATTACTCGAGATCGAAAAACCTTCACGAAACAAATGTTGCGTGCTTTCATCAAGAACAATGTAACGCGGGAGTCTTGGAACGGCGCTCCTTGGCTAGTGAAATCATCGATTGCGGAAGAATACAGAATTCCCACGGAGGTACCGAAACATCTGCAATACGGAGCTAAGGTGGCAGAAAAGAAGGCGATGAAGAAGGCAGACCAAGAGGGTTTCTTCGGGTTTTTCGCATCACAGCAACTCCCTGAATTGAAACCCGCCGTGAAGGGCCAAAAATCCAAACTTTCCCAACAGGATTTGGCGCGGTCCAAGGAGGCGCAGTTCCTCGAGTATCAAAGATCTCTCAATGGCAACCCGACTTTCGTTGTCAGCAACAAAACCACTGGAGCCGCTCGTTCGTCCAAATCTCAGGAGACTGACAAGAAATCGCAGACTGCTACTGCAGTTGTCGTCAAAACTGAAACCCCTAGACCGCCGTCACCTCCTCCAATCAAATATCCTATCGAGGATCTAGATATCGCACCGGACCGCGAAAAGAAAAAGCAAAGGCCAGCTTTGAAGTTCTTGAAAGTCAACGAGTCAGACAGTCCTGATGATGAAGACTTGCTACATGATAATATCGACATGAAGTCAGTGGGATTGCTTCTCGAGACGTGGAATACTCTCAACGTGTACTGTGAAGTCTTCCAGTTGGACTCGTTTACCTTCGATGATTTTCTCCAGGCCATGCGCTTTTCATCCGAGGAGGTAGACTGTGAACTCTTCGTTGAGATGCATTGTGCTGTTTTGAAGAAGCTGGTTAATTCAGAGAAGGATGAGAATGGCGCTGTGCAGATCTCGCTTCCCGATCTTCCGGTAGAGGAATCTGATTCCGACGAAGAGGATGAAGAAGAGGAAGAGGAAGAAAGCCCTGAGCCCGAACCGGTGGTGACTAGAATGACTACTCGGAGTAGCCTGGCCAAGGCAGAAGCGGAAACCCTGAAAGCACAAGCTAATCGCAGCCGCTCTAATTCAGTAGAGGTCAAAATCCATCGGGCTGCCGAGATGTTTGGAGACTATGGCTGGATAGATCGTCTCCGGAAGCGAGACTTCCGCAACGGTGGTTGGGAGTTAGTCATGGTTGGCTTACTGCACCAACTATCCGCTCGTCCACGGATGGAGAAGGTCTGTAACGATATACTCAAGCATTTGGCTCCTCTCGATGCGGAGCCGACCCAAGATACTGTCCAGCGCCAGTATGCTACCCTCGATATCAACCTGCGCGCTGAAGCCCTCCAAATCATATGCATGCTCAGTCTGGAGACCAAAGCTATTCGAAATTATCTGGAGGAGTGCAGTAATCAAATGACCGAGTTCCGCAAGGAGAAGATCGAATATCAAAAGGCTCGCAAAGCAGGGTACGTAGATCGATATACAGGCCTACAGTGTGTTTTGGTTGACATTTTATTCCAGACTCGAAGAACTTCGACGGTTACACCAAGAACGGAAAGCACTCCAACCCGAGCCAGAAAAGTCACCCTCGCCAGCGCCAGAATTGGAAGCACTGGAAGACTCCAAGATGACTGGAGTTGACGGGGAGTCTGATCAAGTCGCAGATTCCGAAGAGGAAGAGGAAGCTCCTCAGCGGTCGCTGCGTGGAGGACTGGATAGAGTTCTTGAGAGGAAACGAAAGCAAGAAGAAGAACAGAAACGAAAGGAACAGTTAGCCAAACAGCCGAAGGGCACGAAGCAATATCAGAGGGTGCTGAAGAAGATCGACGACCAAAAAGCGAACATCGAGAAGCTCGAAGAGAAGATCGACGTGGTGGACAACGATTTGAGAGAAGCCGATTGCCCCCGAACCAGGTGTCTTGGAAAGGACAGGTTTTGTAACCGATACTGGTGGTTCGAGCGAAATGCAATGCCGTACGGGGGTATGCCGAACAGTTCAACAGCAGAGGCTCAGTTTGCCAATGCCCGCTTATGGGTCCAAGGACCCGACGAAATGGAGCGTGTAGGGTTCATTGACGTGCCTGACGATCAGAAGAAGCAATACCAGAAAGAATTCCATACAACTCCAGCGGATCGCAAGAAGGCCGAAGAAGGACCCACCAGGCTCTCGAACGCGGATGAATGGGGCTACTACGATGACCCTGATGCTGTGGACAAACTTATTGATTGGCTTGACTCGCGGGGTAATCGAGAATTGAGATTACGCAAAGAGCTGCTGCTTCAGCGTGACCACATTGTCAAGTACATGAAGTTCCGTATGGAATACCTTGCGCAGACGGCCGAGAGGGCTGAATCGGAGGAGATGCCCACGAAGCGAATGACGACCAGAAACAAGACCTACGTGGACGACCACAAGCACCGTTGTCTGAGCTGGCATAACACGACAGCCATGTCTGAGAACGGACATCTTCATGTAGATGCATCGCGACCAACCAAGCGAGCCAAGAGGGCTACTGACGACCCCAAAGAGATCAAGGCGGTTAATCGCCAGGGCAAACCCTTGACAAGGCAAGGCTCCCGTTACCACTTCTAGCATATCCGTTTTTTACTCGATCGGCGTTTAATGGCACCTTTTATGGGGTTTTAAGGATACATTTGGGGAGCGGCGAGCAACAAAAAGGTCTTTCTTACTGGTATACACGAGCAACGAGACCATGAAAGTTTGGATCGCAACACATATCTTTTATGTACAAAGTGAAAATATCTTGCATCGGGGAGCTGAGGATGGTTTAGTTGGTAGACGTTTGTACATAGATTAACTCTCTAGTAGTTTTGGAGCTGTCAAGAGGGCAAACTTGTTGCACTGCAGATAAAACATCACAATATAGAAGCATACTATAACACCATCGATGGGAACATGATGTTTTTTTTTTTTGGATACTATTCTACCTGGTACTTTTTACTACAGGATCTTTCGTCAAAGTGACAAATCCGTGGTCAGCCGTTGGCCACCCGACGGTCATGTGATAGAAAACATCCGCCACTCGGTTATCGTCGCGTATTAAGACCGTACGCAGGCCTGGTTTAAAGGGAAGCGGGTCGGTATCGGCACGTCAGCAGCGTAACGTCACTTCCGCCGAGTTTCCGCTTTCCACCCGGAGCAGAGGAATGAAGAATGCGATCAGGTCGGCTTTTCTAACTGATAATTGTTTTATGTGTTGTTCATAGAAGGATACTGCAATTCACTTGTTATTTGCTGTCCGTGATTTTGAAGGTTGTCTCCTTTCTCCGTGGGGTAGATCCGCCCTTATCTCCGTCTTGAAATTCTTTCGTGAAACATCCATGGCATTTGATTACTGCCGATAGCCCGTGACCCTGACGTCGGATTCTCCTCACCACCATCCAACCGGGCTTCCTGCCTGGACGTGCTTGTACTCATGTCTGCTGTCGCACCGGAACATGCACAGGATCCATCACCGATCAGCTCCAGAAACTCTCAGCCTTACCGCGTAGTAACGGACGCCGTCCCGCACTTGCATCCTCAGATGGAACAGGTCACAGATTCAAGACCAGCACGAGGGTCCACGGCTGGTGATGTGAGTAGGGTACCGATGACACAGACGACCGCCGTTGATGATGCTTCGTCGCCGGGTTATAAAAAGAATAGCCTTGAAGGCCCGCAACAAATGAACAAGCGGAGTTTGGACTATGTATTAAGGAGTGGGCTTGCCGGAGGTGTGGCGGGGTGTGCGGTAAGTTACACTGTTTAGCCATATCGTGCCAGGTGAGGTGTCGCGAGTATGCCAAATGCTAACTGTTGTTTTCATAGGCAAAAACAGCAGTTGCGCCGCTGGACCGTGTCAAGATCCTTTTCCAGGCATCGAACCCGCAGTTCGCCAAGTATACAGGCAGCTGGTCTGGCCTGCTATCCGCAGTTCGAGACATTAATCGTCACGAAGGGAGGAGGGGCCTGTTTAAAGGTCATTCTGCGACACTTCTCCGCATTTTCCCTTATGCCGCAATCAAGTTTCTCGCATATGAACAGATCCGAGCGGTGATAATCCCGTCGCGGGACAAGGAAACACCGTTTCGCCGATTGATTTCTGGGAGTTTGGCGGGGATCACATCGGTTTTCTTTACGTACCCATTGGAACTAATTCGAGTACGATTGGCGTTCGAGACCAACCGATCTTCTCGGTCTTCCTTCACGGACATTTTCCGACAGATCTACCGCGAGCGGGTTTCGCCGCCTTCCGTACCAAGCGGGCTGCCGTCCAGCCATTCAGCCTCAGCTGCTGCCACTGCCACGGCCGAAGTTTCTGCTGTCGTGAACAAAGTTGTTCCTAGCTCTGGACTGGCGAACTTTTATCGTGGATTTGCGCCTACCCTCATGGGAATGCTTCCCTATGCGGGAATGTCGTTCCTTACACACGACACTGTTGGTGACTGGCTTCGGTCACCGGCACTCGCGCAATACACAACTATTCCAGGATCTGAGGCACAGTCCAAGAAAGGATCGCATCGAACTCAACTGACCGCTGCGGCGGAACTTTTCTCTGGGGCCTTTGCCGGTCTTGTCTCTCAGACGTCATCCTATCCGCTAGAGGTCATCCGGCGGCGGATGCAAGTGGGAGGAGTAGTTGGCGATGGTCATCGACTAGGAATAGCCGAGACGGCCCGGACGATCTGGTTTGAGAGAGGCTTCCGGGGGTTCTGGGTGGGCCTGTCTATTGGATACCTCAAGATAATCCCCATGACCGCCATAAGCTTCTTCGTGTACGAGCGGATGAAGTGGTCCTTGGGCATTTGAAAATGCTTAGACGACTGCTTGTTATATTCCTTTACTTCTTCGACCTTTCCATTTGGGCAAGGCGGGAGACACCCTGCCATATGAGCTCCGGTTCTTTGCTGTTTTCCTTATATATACTGCTGCAGTTTTATTTTACCTAGATTCAGAGGTATTGGCGTCGTTTGGTTGTCATGGTTGACATTGTTCATACCCATTCTTTGCATGATGAGGCAAGAAGTGCCTCTGGTGGTCCTGTACATAGGTACGTGGTTTGACTTTAGTGCATGAACAGGATTGTTTATAGATGAAAAATATACATATTGAAAAGAGTCTTAAATTAAGTACCGCACTATTAGAACCAGGCAACTGAGCCTTCACTTAAGTTAGCACTACGTATGGTACGATATGTATGGGGGGAAAACCTAAACTCCTCCTCTGATTGGCCAGCCACCTGCAGCAAAGCACAGACCAACAGCGAAACAAAAAAGTTGTCCGGCCTTCCAGAACAATTTATCATTTTCAGCACAGGTCGATCTGAAAAGTGCATATATCCTCGAAACACCAAAAGGAGAAAGGAAAACATCTCCAACAACTCATTTACCAAACTACCCCCCACCACAATTCGCAAACAGAAAGACAACATGACAACGCGTAAGAGAAATGAATTCCTCGACCTCGCCCCAAGCGACGACGAAGACAACGACCGCGGCTACGACTCCGAAGCGGCTGAAGAAAGCAAAGCGCGAATTTCCAAGCGCAGACGAACGCAAAACCAAACCGACGAATCCGACCAAAGCGACAATGACTCCGACGAAGACCTAAAACTAAGCAAGAGCAAAGGCAAAGCCAAGAAGCCCCAGCAATCCGAAGATGATGACAACGACGATGACGAACAAGAAGAGACAACCGGCGCACAATACCTAGACGTCACAGAGCAGGAAACGAAACCGAGTAAGCGGAAACCATTGGATAAGGGCAAGCCGCCGAAGAAGAACAAGACCGGGGTTGTCTATCTCTCGTCGCTACCGCCTTATTTGAAACCGTTTGCGTTGAAGAGTATGCTGGAGGCGAGGTCGTTCGGGCCGATCACGAAGGTGTTCTTGTCGCCTTCTGTGAGGCCGGCTTCGGCGCCGCGGAGGAGGTCGAATAAGCGGAAGACGTATACGGATGGGTGGGTTGAGTTTGCGTCGAAGAAGACGGCTAAGCTTTGTGCGGAGACGTTGAATGCGTCGATTGTTGGGGGGAGGAAGGGCGGTTGGTACCATGATGATGTGTGGAACATGAAGTATTTGAAGGGCTTCAAATGGGGCGATCTGATGGAACAGGTGCAGAGGGAGAGACAGGAGAGGGAGGCTAAGCAGCGCATTGAGGACTCTCGGGCCAGGAAAGAGGACAAGGTCTTCCTTCAAGGTGTTGAGACTGGTAAAGTGCTTGATGGGATGCAGAGAAAGAACGAAGAGAAGAAGAAAAGGAAGATGGAGGCTGGTGATGCGGGAGGCCAGCAGACCACCGAGCTCAAAGTTAGGAGAACATTCAAGCAGAATGAGGTTAAGAGGGGCCGTCATACGATCCAGGATGGTGCAGCTGCTTTGGAGGATGATACAAAGAGGGTGCTGGGGAAGATTTTCTAGTCGATTTGTGTACAGTTCTTAAAAGATATCCTTATCAGCGAAACAAGCTTTGTTGGTTTAAAATATTCTAGCAGATCTGCCTTTGCTATGTACTCGGACCTAACTTTTATACCGCCAAATCAATGTCTCCAATGAACGCCGGACCCTTGGTGTCAAATCGTGATTGTAAATAGACAGAACTTATGCGTCATCGTTCATGTTCAGCTCATCAAAGTCATCAAGCAACTCGTCCATGTTGATCTTGGGCACGCCCTCATCCTCGCTGTCTTCATCCATCTCCATACCACCCGCATTCTGGTTCTTCCGGGCCTTGTACAGCTCGATAGTGCCCCGTAGCTCCTGGTCTTCCTCGACGTCGCGAAGGAACATTTCGAAATCGGCTTCGAGACGCTCGCGTTCCTGCTCCTGCTTGCGGCTTCCGCCGGTAGGGGCTTGCAGTGCTTCCTCCTCGTGCTCACGAGCCATACGCTTGACCCGCCAGTTGCGGGTCTTGTTCTTCTTGCGCATGTAGTGCTTCTTGACAAGGACTACATCTGGAATCGTGGAGCTGTATTGGCTACTGGCCTCAATAGCATCGTAATTGGGGTCGTTGAACATTGTGCCAGTCAGATGGTAGCCTAGAACAGAGTCTCCAACATGGAGGATTCCGCCTAGATGAGTACGGGTAAAGTAGGTCTGGTCGTTGGAGCCCAAGTCCGACGCGCGGGCAACGGTCGCTTCGGCAAGGTGGAATCGCCCATTTGACCTGCCCACCGGCTCAATATCCATGACGATGAACTCAACCAATTCAGTGACATCCGCGAGGTTCTTGAACGGCGATCTCCAGTAGGTCGCGCCGGGAACCTCGGCTGTCTGAAGCGTGTTGGGATCCAAGAGTTGAATTGTAGTTCCGATTCGGTAGCATAGTGTCAGTGGCGAGATATTGCCTATCGACCGGGCTAACTTGATAGGGATAGCAACAAGGTCATCCTTGCAAATAGGAACTATTTCGACCGAGTAGGAGAACTTATAGACTTCGTCGATGTATGGATGTCCATAGAGATAAGCTCTGATGCCTTCTTCACCTTGACAGGTACAACTGAAGAAAGGAACTCAACCATCTTCTCTGCATGGCTTCTCTGGCTGAAGTAGAAGTCCAATCCGTCCTTTGCTTCTTTGATGTTATTGGTTTCTTGATGCGCGCGGTGACGAAGAATAAGCTGTTCTAGATAAAGGAATGTTCGCTTATGCGGAACCTTCTGTCGTACTTGCTGCCAAGTAAGTTAGTACAGTTAATACGCTCCGGGATGGCTAAACTGGTAACTTACAACTGATGCGACCCACGTATGTGGGGAAAACGAACGAAGACAGTCGGAACATTGTTGGTAATGAACGACATACTCGACAACAAATGCCTGTTGCAGAATTGTCCCTGCGGCCACCTCCTGTTGAATGGTGATTTTGACTTTGATACGTCTCGAGTGAGGTTCAGTCCAGATGAAACTGGCATCGATGATCCGGACCTTCGTCAGGCCACGAAGCTTGCGCAGACATAGCGCCAACAACTCTTTTGACTCAAGCGCTGCACTGACCCAGCTGTTGGGGGGTAGAAGCCATCGCTGCGCGAGGTTAGTGACACCCTAATGTCCACTTCCGAGACACACACACACCTCACAATCTCTGCAAGTATGGACAACCGCCTCTCTTTGAATACCTTCGGAAATATCGACAGTCGATCTAACACAGTCTTGACAAAGCGCACCGGCGGCTGTTGTTCCATCGATCGGGGCACCGCAGTTACAACAGAGGATACTAGATTATGTGTGTTAGCCATAGCGGGGTAAGATACGTGAAAGGAGGTCGACATACGTCGCAGCTACATGGTCCTGCGCAGCGATAGGGACCGGCGCATCCAAATCCATCGACATATTTGCAAAATCCTGCCGTAGACTGATATGATACCGAGACAAAAAGAGGTAAGATGAATTGAAACTTATGGGTTACTCGATTTGTAACTTTTTTTTTGCCGCGGGGGAAAGATTTCCGTTTGCTTTGTTTGATTGCTTAATAATAAATCTGTTTGTCACGTTTGTTCTGAGCTTGAGCAGATGTCATCGTTTTTTCTAGTTCCCTTCTCAGCCAGCAACACTTTCTCATATGTAATATACTCGCATTATGCATCGGACACTGTTAAGGAGCCCCTGGTGCCGCCAGGAGGCCATCTTGCCACTTCGGAACATAACCTCTGTCTCAGTACATCGCCGGCCTTTCCTTGCAGCTTCACCCTACAAGCATAATTCACGGACCTTTTCGTCAAGACCCTACCTTGCGTCAGAGCAGCCGTCGCATCCAACACCCACAGAAGGAAGGGATATTTCTTCAGAAAATGAACCATCCGGGTCGACTAGTCATGTCCCATGGTATCTGCAAGAAGAGATGCCAGTTTCCGAATCACGGATATCATCCCGAGATCAAATCCCAGAATTACCAGAGGACCCACCTGCGATTCTTTCCCCATTCCTCGATTATGTTTTCAAAGACCTTGGATTGGATGAACTTAAGCTGATTGACTTACGGGGTCTGGAAACACCTCCTGCTCTTGGTGCAAATGTCATCATGATCATTGGAACTGCCAGAAGTGTGAAGCATCTAAACGTTTCCGCAGATCGTCTCTGCCGTTGGCTAAGGAGCAATTACAAATTGTCCCCATACGCAGATGGGCTACTGGGTCGGAATGAGCTCAAGATCAAACTGCGACGCAAAGCTCGGCGAGCCAGACTTGCAAGCCGTTCCGGCGCCATGTTCGATGACAAGGATGATGGAATCACCACAGGCTGGATATGTGTGAACGCCGGCGTTGTGGAGGAAAGCCCTGTGCTGGAGAAAGACGAAACGTTTGAGGGGTTCGGACAGGTCGGCAGGGGTACGAGGATTGTCGTGCAGATCTTCACAGAGGAGAAGAGGGCCGAAGTCGACCTTGAAAGCCTGTGGCAGGGAACCCTAGACCGTGCCGAGCGAGAGAAAAAGAAGTATTCCGAGGTCACTCGCAATGCGCCTCCTGAAGAGGTTCGTGATTCCAATTCGATAGATCTATCACCATCTGACCGTGCATCTGGAAAAGTCCCCAGGTCAACAGTAAGCCTCCTATTTGAGCAGAAGAGGCATTTTCACAGCACCCGACCTATCGGTTGTCCTAGCGGAAGAGATAATGTCAACAGTGTGGCAAGGCTCCTGGCATCGGGACCACCAAGCGGACGCCTTGCTCATGGAGATGTTTTTAGTGCTGGTATTTCTACATACTCCTTATTCCAATATCTTGAAAGCTTGCCAAGTGAGACCGCTCGGCAGGAGCTGGGGACTGGCCCAGAAGACCTAGGCTCGACCCTCTTTCTTCAACTTTTCTATAACCGTTTATCAGCCTTGTCTGCAGAGGAATCAGCTGTAACCCAGGTCAAACTACTATGCATGGCTATTGCCCGTCAACACTTGGCCTACAGCAAAAAAGATTTATGGACGTCATTCATGAGGTGCACTGCTTCAGGATATCATGTCTCTGACGATCTTGGCTTCGATGTTGTCTCAGCGATGTTGACGGAGTCGCCCCCAGATGACCGCAATAGTGGGTCTTTTTTGCCAGACTCGGACAGAGAACTTGCTGTCCGGGTTTTGGAACATCTCTCCCTTCGTGGTACAAATGTTTTGAATATGAAAGTGTTAAACATGCTACATAGAGCGACTGGTACCGCATCCCCTGAGGTGGCCCTACGAATCTCACGTATTATAAAGACCCTTGACGTACCTTTTGACCCCGACCACTCCCGCGTCCTCATGGCAACACTTTTTCAGAACCGGGACTACGATGGATTCTGGAAGCTGTGGCGCAAATTACCTCTCACTGATAGTCCACGTACCGGTGCAGACTACGAGATGTTGTTCCGGCTACATGCCGAACTAGGCGATGAGCTTCGCGCTCGAGACTGTCTGTCAACATGGGTGCCCATGATGGCCCGGGAGGAAACTCCAATCCCGCTGCAGGGGCAGCTCCTGCAGCATGTAAAACAATGCCTTGTTGTGGCAGACCCGGATATTGAGCAAAGCGCGGCGAGTGGAGCTACAAGTGACTTGGCCCGAATATGGAACGAGTGCCAAAAGAATATCTAACCTATGATCATCTTGGCTGTGTCGGACTCTGTTGCAGCCTTGGGGTGCTGTTGAAACATTGGAAATGTATATAATCATTGTAATTTTATAGTCTTGTATAATAACAAAAACGCTTTGTATAGTGGCAGCTGGCAATCGATACCTTAGCACTTGAGCGTATGCATTGGGAAGTCCGATAAGGGCCAAGGCACATGCCGATAAGCCTCGGCTCAATCCGCCCCAACGCCGTCCGGGGTCAAGCATCGCATTCGACTCATCTCCGCATCCTCTTCCATCCCAAGCAACAACCAATTCAGCGTCCGGTGGAGGATGACTGGCCGATACACACGCGATGGAATATTTACCCAGTCTTCAACAGGAGTTTGACGAGCTCAAGCCGTCCCTATTCGGTAGGTTGCAATGCTCTAACGGTTCCGACGACCGCCGGCTGATAACGGCATAGAACTCCTCGCCGAACAGCAACTGTCGGACCTTCTACCTCCCTCCATTCGATATATCCTTGCGGTTGCCACTCACCGCCATCCTCGGTACCTGCTGCGGATACTGAATTCCTACGATGAGATCTACGCATTTCTATCGTTGATAGTTGAGCGGTACTATCTCCGCAATTTTGGAGGCTCTTTCACCGAGAACTTCTACTCTCTCAAGCGTGAGCGCGTTCTCCGGACCAAGAATGGCGAGATCCCACGCGCCCAGCTCGGCGCTCCAGGCCCCGTCCGTGAGACACTTAAACTGCGCTCCTCAGATGTATGGAAGAACCTGCTCATCATGGTGGGTATCCCGTACCTTAAACGCAAGCTAGACGAAGGCTACGATATCCACGCCGCCCCCCAGGCATCGCTGATCATGAGCGGCGGGCCCCGATATGACCCCAATGACGACCTCCCACCAAACCCAACCATCCGGCAGCGATTACTCCACTACTATAAGTGGTTCCTTCGAAATGTATACCCGTCCGTCAACGCGGCTTACTACTTCTCTATTCTGGCCTTCAATCTGGCCTACCTATTTGACAACACGAAATATTCCTCCCCATTCCTTTGGCTCATCGGCACCCGAATTCGCCGTCTGGGTGGCGCTGACCACAAGGCTATTGCAGACATGCTGGAAGCGAAGCCAGCTGCTGGCCCCGGTGGCCGAGGACGCTCACGCCCAGGCTCCGGCCTGCTGGGCCTCCTGAGCCCCCAGAACCTCTACCCCCAACTCCTGTCATCTCTCCGCTACTTCCTCCCCGCCTCTATCTTCGCCCTGAAGTTCCTCGAATGGTGGCACGCGAGCGACTTTTCGCGCCAACTAGCCCGCAAAGCAACCGAAGTGCTGGACTTACCGGCCCCGGTCACGAACGGAATGGTTCTCCCTTCGGAGAGAAAGAAGCTTGCCGAAGAGAAAGAGAAGAAGAAACAAGAACCCGACTCGCCGACGCGCAAATCGGCCCTCAAATCTTCCCGCAAACGCATCCAACCGCCTATCTCGGCCACCTCATACTTACCTATCTTCACTGTCCCTCTCCCGCCCCCGGACTCGGATGCGGCATCGACCTGTCCTATCTGTCTCAACCAGCTGGCGAATCCGACTGCGTGCCAGACGGGGTATGTCTTTTGTTATGTGTGTGTCTTCCATTGGCTTAATGGGGAGCATCAGAGACAAATCGACTTCATGAATTGGGAGGGCGCAGGCGCCGCGTGGGAGGATGAGTCCGACGATGAGGAGGCAAAGAAGGGTGACAAGGAGAAGGCTAGCGGCGATGGTCAGAGTCGGGAAGGTAAATGGGAAAGTGGGAAGGGCAGGTGTCCCGTGACGGGAAGAAGAGTGCTGGGCGGCACGGAAGGCTTGAGACGAGTATTGATTTAGAATTAGTACTCCTGTATAAACACCCCTTATAGCATATACTACATGTGACATGGTCAATTACATACGTTATTAGTACACACTCTTAAGCTATCCATCTCTACGCTCTTGGTACGTTTACGCCAAACCCTAAGTTCCTAAATTTGCAGTATACCCATCTTTCACCGTAGTACCATATATACACACCTCATATTAAGTACGTACGCCATAGCAACACTACACTAAGCTTAGGGACAAGACTCGGGTATAACCATCAAGGCACATGACCAATCAATCACTCAATAACATACGGCTTCGCCCCCTCCCCAAAGATCAAATGCGGTCTTTCCGCTGCAACCTTCAGAATAGTCTGAGCAAAGACCGAGTTCGCCCATGCGAACCACGGCCTCGTATACTTTTCAATGTTATTCACGTCGATCGACTCGTGCACGAGGCCCAGGAGACTTGAGTTCCGGACAAGATTGATACACTCGATGATCTCGGCATCCGAGTCGGAGGTCTGGGCCTGTATGAGAAGGGACATTGGCCAGGCGTTTTGGAGGCCGGCTGTGCGATTTTCATTAGAATTATCTTCCAATGTGATGAAGGAGTCGGGGGGAAGGAGAGTCATACCATGAGGACCACCAATACCGTGGAAAGCAGATCCCTTGAAGTAATACGGGTTCCCGTCCTTACTGAGGACCATCTTCCTAGTATTCTGGTATACCTTGTCATCCTTGTCGACGTAGCCCAAGACAGGGAGCGAAAGAAGAGACGGGACGTTCGCGTCATCCATCAGAATGCGGGATCCGTAGCCGTCGACTTCGAACGCAAAGACGTCACCGAACTTGGGGTGATTGACGATGCCGTGTTCGCGGACTGCCTTGTCGAGGTTCTCGCCTCGGTCTTGGAGCTGCTGCGCGAGGTCGGCTTTGCCGCCTGCTTTGCGGAGCACTTCTGCGGTCTTCTTCAGCTGGACGGCCATCATGGCATTGGGCGGGATGAAGAAGCCCAGAATGGTGGCGTCGTCGCTGGGCCGGAAGGCGCTGCGGATGAGTCCGGTGCCGTGGTTCAGGGGGTTACCGACGCCGGCCAGGTTGAGGGTCTCGGTGCCCAGGGTGGTGGTGCGCTGGAATGTGTACTGGTTTGTGACGAACTCGTCGTTGTTGAAGGTCGGCTGTGATTGCGCGTCGAGGACTTTCAGGAGGGTGTCCAGGGCCAGGTACCAGCGGTCTGTGAGGAACTCGGTTGATGCAGTGTTTTCGTAGAATTCCGTCCCGAGGGCGAGAAAGTTGGCTAGGGAGTCGAGCTCGTACTTGCATTCGAAGACGACGGACGGCTCGTATGCGGGGTGGACCTTGTCGTCCTGGCCATTGTCCGTGGGTTTGATACCGCTGGGTGGTGGCGGCTGGAAGGCGTTGCAGTATGGGGATTGGATGACGAACTCAGCCTGCGTGTTGATTGCGCCCAGGATGAGGTTGTGCAGGTTCTTGTCTTTCTTGGCTAGCGCCTGGTAGCCTGACAATTGGTTTGTTGAGTCGCGCAGCCATTCTGCGTTGATGTCGCCTGTTACGACGAAGGTCTGGGGGCCGTTCCATTGCGAGCTGGCTCTTTTGGCCCTTCGTGATGCTTGCGCCGCGGAGCCGTCTGTGTGCCATCTGATGGTCGTGTCTAGGGTGTTGGGGAAGGCGTTCTTGAACAATTGAGCTAGATCTTTGTCTTCTATGCGTGAGGTGATGTCTTCAATGACCTGTTCTACCGCTGGAGAGCTGAAGGTGCGACATTCCTGAGCTGGTCGTTGGAAGGGTAGGTTCAAAGGACCTCCGCTGTATGGGGGGCTGCGGGGGAGAAGGGTTTAGCATGAAGAAGATACCTGCAATCGCAAGATCGAATAGAGACTTACTGTGGTGCTGTGGAGTATGTGAGATAGTCTGGACAAGCCCGTCGCAGAATAGCAGGATCGTCACGTAGTCTTGCAGAGCCCTGCGCGTGGCAGCAAGCTGCAAGGGCGACGATCAGCGCTGTTGAAGAGCGCGTCATGATGGACGGGGCTTGAGAAGGTGAGTTTTGTGTTTCAGGATGTCGCGTATATACCGAGCAAGCGATCAGCCCGGAACAAGAATCAGAGACTACGGAGAATACTGAGAGAAGTTGGTTGTTGGGATGTGTGTTGTCCCTTGTAAATTAAACGCCGAGCGGAAGGTGGAATGCGGAGAAGCTCGACAAGGGTTTGTTTATTTATATGCTGCTGTATCTCAATCCACACTTAATATCGGAGGGGTCATCCCGTCGGAGAAATTCCGAATCAATACCCTGGGAGACATGAAGGGTCACATTGCGCTGTCACTGTTACACTGGGAAGAGGAGGAAGGACTGTCGATCTCTTGATAGTTGGCGATACTATGAGGGTTTAGTGAAGTTTCCCCGCAAACAATTAAAAGCATCGGGAGGATCGACATGCCAAAAGAATGGATGGCAATGCTATATCGGTCCATTCTATAAATATGTACACTAAGAAGCTTTTGCATGGTATAAGTTGGGGAAACGTACTATGGTTATGCAGTTGTTGTATTAGCATTGATCTAATTCTCCGAATCTCTGTCTGTCATCCAGTATACGTCCTATCGTAGCCTACTTTCATTCCCCGCAACAAAGTGGATACCACGGCCTTAGATATGCTGAGTGATGTTCTAGTCCTCGAGGTAATGCTAACATGCAGGCTTGCAAATATGCTAACTGATATACATAAACTCCACCATCGCAGCGTAATACCATCCACCACAGTTTACTTCTTGGAAAAGAACGACATGATATTGCCCTGCCCAGCTTTACCTGCCGGCTTGCCTTTGGGTGCACTCACAGCGGGCTTCTTTTTCGGTGGCGGCGCGGGCTCATCTTCGGAGAAGGACTCCCACGAGGGTTCCTCAACAGTCACTGAGCAGCAGTGGTTAGCTGGAATCCTGCTATAGTCATTGAGAGCCTTACCTAAGTAACCTTCTTCATCCTTGCGGACCTGCTTCTTCATCACTTGACGCCTGCCGCGACGACGGCCTCCCTGAACTGTTATTTCTTCCTTGAGCTCCGGTTTTTTCGGAGGTGGCTGATCAATGAGGTTGGTTTCTTCTGGTGGCTCTGTAGCATCGGGCATTTCTTCGTCTTCGTCTTCATCTGTGTGTGGTCAGATTATGCCAAGCGCTCAGCAAGCTATGGTGCCATACCGTCGTCCTCCATCATTTTCTTCAGCCTCTCTTCGCGCTCTTTCCGACTCTCGCGAGTGGCAGCAGCTGATGCAGACTTCCCACTATCGGGGAAGAGCTCTTCCGGTTCTTCGTCGGCATCGTCATCATCGTCACCGCCAAAAACTGTGTCCATCTGTCAATATATCTGAACGTATCCAAAACACCAAGATCAGAGCACTAACCATCCTCGGCACCACTAGGTTCGGCCTAAATTCCATTAGTATATTTCCTAGAATCATAGAGGAAGCTATACTGACTGATTCTGCCGGGGTTGCCGATTCTTCCTTCTTCTGCTTCGGCTTGGCCTTCGCAAAGGAGCTGAAGAGGTTGCTCTTTTCTCGCTTCACCGGAGCGGCCTTTTCGGTGGGTTTAGATGTGGTCGAGGGCGTACTTTCCCGTGTGGACGCTTGCTCCGATGCCGCGCTTTCCTCCTTCTTTGGCGCTGGTTTTGTCTGGGACGATGTTGCTTCACTTGGCCGTTTCGAGGGTATAGTGGGCTTCGATGTAGTAGCAGTTGGCGCCGGGGCCGGCCGTGCGCCCGTTCTCCGCTGTCCGCATATCAGCACCATGCCTCCCATAAATGCGATGTCCCAGGGTAAGAAGTACCTTGACGTTCTTATTCTGAATCATACCCCACTGTCCGCCGTACTCCAAAGGATCCTCTTGAGAATGGTTGCTCACCATCTCGCGATTGACATCCGTCAAGACATTAAGATCCTGTAACACCGTCTGCTGCAGGCTGTAAATATATATAGACGATATGGACTCGAAGGTAGATTTTGCATCTGATGAGCAGTGTTAATACTTGCTCACTTGAATCAAGCGAGAGAGACAAATGCTGCCCTACCTTCTAAGTCCTCCTCCCGCACCAGTAAAATAGAAGCCATAGGAACAGTATCCGGAGTCGAATCCTGATTGGGCATTGAACTACTCAGGTACGGACTGCTTGGGAATACATCGCCTTTGTTCTCTTCGCCATTGGCGTGACCGTTCGCAGCAGGGGCGGGTGCTTTCTGAACGCCCGTAATAATGTAAGTCGCATTCACGCTCTGCGGTTTCTTGCTGTTCTCATTGTGATGGAAATCATATAGCATCCTTGGTCTGATTAGTCGCAAACCGACGCAAGTATCGAAATTATAACCCACTGTTTCGCCAAAGTACTATGCACCCTCAAAGCCCGACCCAACGAGCGGAAAGTGACCTGCGCAAAACACCTGATGTCAGCCAAAGGTGAACATCAACAATGTCGCAAAGAAAGAAAAAACACAACCTACCGTGCGGCGCTCGTTGAGGACATTCTCCGCCAGATACCTCTTATAATCGGCGACAGCCATTTTATCCAGAGCGCTTGATCATACGTTCGAATGATGGGGGGAAAGCAAGTAAGTGTCGACGCGTCCAAACCACTTAACGCGTATCAGTCAGCGGGTCTTGGCAGCCTTCCCAAACAGTTCAACTAAATACTTGCTGTTTCAATTTACTTTGCGTTGCGGCGAACCTCAACCCCCCCCGGTTCTCGCCACGTACGAATTCCTCTTTCTTCCTGCCGTTGCATTCTCGATCTGCTCCCGCAAACCCATGGAGCAGACGTTTGACCTCCCCGATTCGACCGACTGGCTCGGAACGCCGTTGTCGCTGCTGACGCCACTCGAGTCCGCGCTCCGCTGCCAGGTCTGCAAGGACTTTTTCGATAACCCCGTTATTACCTCGTGCTGTCATACGTTCTGCTCCCTGTGTATCCGGCGGTGTTTGAGCACGGAAGGGAAATGCCCGGCTTGTCGAAGTTCGGACCAGGAGCTGAAGTTGCGGCGGAATTGGGCGGTCCAAGAACTTGTCGAGGCGTTTCAGAATGCAAGACCTAGTGTGTTGGGCCTGGCGAGACGTGCCGCGGCTGAAAATGGGGAGGAGGCAGACGTAACGGCGCAGCCTTCTTCGAAGAAAGGAAGGTCGATGAACGGGATGGGTCAAATACTGAGGTTTCGGAGGGGAGACAGACGCGGTCACGAACTAAAGGCGTGGAGCGGCCAATCGATTCTGCTACTATGGAGGTAGTTGAGGATAGCCAGGATGAGGAATATGTTCCTGGTAAGCCTCTTTATACATGCAATGGATTTACCGTAAGGCTAATGCACTATGGTAGAGGACGGCCTGGTTGCTTGCCCGATCTGCAAACGGAGGATGAAAAACGAAGCAGTATTTCAACACTTAGACCTTTGCACAGGAGATCCAGCGCCCCCGAAAAAGATGTTGTTTGGGTGAGGTCTAGATGCCTTTGATTTATACTCTATATGTGCTGACCGAAATATAGCTCATTGCAACCCATGTCGCCTGCCTCGCGAACTCCGACCAAAGCACCCGAAAGACTTCCCACAATAAATTATTCCTTATTAAAAGATAATGTGCTCCGGAAGAAGCTTAAAGACTTGGGTATACCGAATTGGGGCCCACGGCCCCTTCTGCAACGACGTCACACCGAGTGGATGAACCTGTGGAACGCTAACTGCGACTCGAAAACGCCCAAGCCCAAGCGTGAATTGTTACATGAGTTGGATGTCTGGGAACGCACACAGGGAGGGAGTGCACTTCCTTCCGCCGAGTCTGCTGGCTCCGTTATGCGTAAAGATTTTGATGCAACTGCATGGTCGACAAACCATGAAAACGACTTCAAGCGATTGATTGCAAACGCGCGAAAGCGAAGCGATGCTTTAGTCAGCACGACCATCCCGGCCGCAGCTCCGGTTCAATCGCAAGAGGCACCCACAATTGAGCAGCCCGTGGAGGCTGCAATTTTAACGGATATACCTAAGCCGGAGCAGCCACTCGTAGACCTCACAGGTGCCGCCTATTCTAACATCCAACACGCACAGGAGCCTGGTGATAGTCAAGAGCCTTATACGCTTCCTGGATAGCCAGTCCAATTCCCATGCGCATTTCTTTCTCTCTCGTGTAGGATACCTTGGCCAGAAATGTCTTGCTGATAGAGATATTTTATACCTCACTGTGCCGCGGTGCCGGGATTCTCCTCCACTGACATCCGGGAAAGCCTCTCCTCTAACTCGGAATCCACATCTTGCTCTGAGGCTGCAATGCGCGCGGCCTCCTTGGCCTTTTGTTCGAGGTTGTCGAGTTCGGCGAGCTTTTGACGAGTCTTTTCTGCTTCCTCCTCTTCCCTGGCTTGTCGCTCCTTGTTCTCTAGCTCCTCGAGCTCCTCGTCTATCTCCGCCTCGTCGATCTGGGGACCAGCCTCGTTCATTATGTTTCCAATCTCGTCCACCTTGGACATCTCGTCGCGCAATTCATCAACCACATCTTCAACCCTCTCAGCCCCCCCAATCTGAGTATTGAGGCCACGAAGAACACCTGTGCTTGCCTCCATCACTTGGACGTATTCAACCTGGCCGGTGGCTTGCTCTATCTTAGAGTAAACTTCCTCTAGCTGTGCCAGGGTGTCTAGCCTCTGTTGCAGGTTACGTTCGGCCAGCTTCTTAGAACGCACCGCTGAAAGGGCAGATATCCTGTTCTTGTTATGCAAAGCTGCCTTTGCGGTTGAGTTCAACTCGGAGATTTTGTTCTCCAAACCTTCGACTTGTTTCGTCATGGTTGTCATCAGCGCTTTGATAGAGGCGACGGTGCTATCTTGCTGGGTAATTTCCTTTGGGGCATCGTTTGAGGGTCGGAACTTGATTGTCTGGTGCATGGTTAGTGTGTGAAAGCGCATATAGAGGCCAGTATACATACCTTGCCATCATATGCGATGGCCCCGCTGTCGCGGGATAAATATAACAATAGAACATCAAAGTCCGCTTCTGATAGCTCGCTGTCATGATTTAGGATGGTTCCAAATTCGTTCACAAAGCTCTCCTTAGAATAAATGAGGTCGGCATTCGACGGACTCTGTCCCATGACCTGCTTGACTATCCCTCCCGCAGCCTCCTGTTTCACAGTTAGCACCTTAACCCACACCCCCTAATCAGAAAAACACATACCTTAAGATTCTCCACCAAAATCCACTCCTGACCCTGTAAACCAGGCGAAGACTCATCCGTCCCGACAACAACACCCTTTAACTGCTTCAACCCCCAGCTCATCACATTCCATGGATTCAGAACCCCGGGGTCAATAAGCCGCCACTGCGGCTTCTGCAAAATGGCAGGATTAACCCTATACACCTGCAACGGCACAATCGTCCGGTTCTGCATCGCCTCCTCCTGAAACCCCCAAAAACGCACATTAGCACACCTGCATCGTCCCCAGAAGAAAAAGAAAGAAAGAAAGAAAGACATACCAAAACAGCCCCCAGCGCCACCGGCTGCCCCCATTCCGGGATCTCTAGATCCCGCAACAGCGACTTATCAGCACGGAGAATCAGATGGTCACTTTTCCGCTTCGCCCCCTTAGACGGTGTCGAGAGCTGGCCGTGCGAGGAGGAGATGTAGCCGTGCTTTGCGGCTTTGGTTAGCGCTTGTTCCCATGCTGCTACGTTGACGGCGTAGCCGTCCGGGTTGGTTTTGCGGTGTATGGCGAAGTCGGAGTAGAGGGATGGGAGTCGGTTTCTGGGTAGCAGGTTCGGTTAGTGTTGGGTTGTCGTGGGTTGGAAAGGTTGGGAGGTGTGAGTTGTCATACTTCCGGAATGCATCCTGTGATAGGATGAAGTTGAGAAGGTCGTTCATGTCGAGAATGGCTGGGGTTTGTAAATATTGGCTTATGGTGGTATTGGAGTCTTTGGTGGATAATTAAGATGAAGAGGAGATAAGGCTCTGGTTTCTGTAAGCTGGCGAGCCAGACTGCTCCTCTGGCGCAGGTGGGTTGTTCACAAACTGTTGTAGTTGTTTTGTTACTGTAGTGATCATTGATATGCGATAAGATCAATACACGTGACGTGACTATACCTGATCAGTATAGCTACGTCTAGCCCTTCATGTGACGAGCTTATATCCAAGCCGAAGTTCTGTCCATGACATTTGTAACTCGAATAGATTGGGAAGTATGGAACGAAAGTGGAGCAATATATAAATGCCTCTAATTTTGACATTGACTTTATCGGCTGGAAAGCAGCTTGTATAACGGGCCAATTTGCATGAATGAACTGACATCATCACTACGGCGTACGAGTTGCGGTGCCTGAGATCGACGCTCTTTGCTTCTTCATGGTTACATACACTCTCGTCTCGGGCATTCAATAAAGAAGACTCTCAGACATAAAAATAATTAGATTGGTCATGTGTCTATCAAATGCCCTTTCTTTGTACGCCCATATATTAGCCATTCCATCCTTAAGCTCGTTCAAAATCGTCATTTGCAGGATTATCATCATCTCTCGCTCCTTGCACAGGGCCGAGACCGCCAGAGTCCATCGGGTTAGCGATCAGCGATTTCCGATTCTTCCGCTTGTCTAGCTTTTCGCTCGTCTCCTCAGGCTCGAAAGCGTCTAGAGGATCGGCCGTCGCCGCCTCATCTCCGGTATCTAAGCCTCTAGACTCGAGATATTCAACCTTCACTGCATGTCTCAAGTTATCAACGAAGGCTTGCATTTCCGGTATGGGAAATGCGCCGTTGCTGTCCAGAACATCCGCATAGAGGCGTTCGGCCTCTTCGAGAGATGCAGAGGCCAGTGATGGCTTCCCTAGTCTGAGCCATAGGTCCGCAGCGAGAACACTCCACATGCCAGCTTTCCGGTGCCGAGAGCCAAATCTGACCCCGGTGATTGCATTTCGGGAGGCATAGCAAGCTGAAATTCTTTCGCTGAAGAGTGCCTGACCGATAGAGCCGACTAAACCTAGGTCCATGACCCGCATGGCCCATCTAGCCGCACTTTCGATTCCAGACCCTCCACGAGACTTCAGCAATTCCATGGATAAGGAGAGACAACGCAAGGCATGAGGAGCATCTGAGCATCTTGTGAGGTAGGAATAGCAGGCAGTTTCAATCATCTGATCGATATCATTGATTTTGGATTTTCCAGGCATGGAAAGAGGGTTCAAAAGCATGCTCACAGCACACATTTCATGGACACCAGCATGATACTTCCACGCTTTGTCATTCGCATAGTCTGACCGGAGGAGTTCGTAGGTGGACGCTGACAGCTTCCAGTCACGCAGCATGAAGGCAAAGTCCGCCATCTTTCGGAGAATAGCCTCGGGCACATCCGGTTTGTAGAAGCCATGAGCAAGGTCGTAGTTTCCACTGGTTCCACCACCAGAACCGATAAGGCTAGACCGAGAACCAGACCCGAAACCTGCCCACCGTCGAGACATTGACATGAAACGGCCACTGATGCCACGCCTTCGTGATGCTACCTGGTCATTCCAAACAGTTACTCGGTTCTCCATATACGGTATCACGGACTGAGCGACCAACTCCCGGACGAAGGCTTTGATGGCGGTGACATCGGACTCGAAAAGATACGGTAGACCATCTGTATCTAGGTCTACTAGGGGCTCTATTCGCTGTTAGGTCTAGTACATGAAACCAGTCTCTTCTCTGAAGAACTTTTAAAAACCTACCTGATCGACCCGACAGACGCTCTGCAGGCGAAAGCCATTCGGTTTCGGGCACCTGACAGCTGTCGTCATCGGTCACAACACATTGGTTGCTGCGTAGTCTCAGGAGATGACAATGCAGGCCAAAGTGACGTTTCATTTGGTCGTACAGTTTCGTTGATTCCGTGATGTCATCACGATCCTCATCATGAACCAGGACATAGTATCGGAGGTACTCGGGATGAACCCACTCCGGTAGCTTCCTATCTCCATTGCTGGTATCCGCATATAGCCGTCGTAAAGTCTCAAGGGGAGATGTATTTCGTGAGCTAATGACGATAACGCTTGCCACGGGGTGGCGGAAAGTCTCATGCGGAGTTGGTGAAGAGACTGATAGCAGCTGCCGTAGAAATGATTTATATAATGGGGATGTTGTCGGGAAATTGAGAAAGTCTTTTGGCCGTAGTATGCCTCCCAGTGGATCATCTGGCGATTCCAATTGCCTCTGTAGCGCTTCGTCTAATTGTGTCAGAGGTGGCGTTCTCGGTTCAGACGGAACTTGTGAGTTGCCCCCTAAGTCGACAAACCGGACTCCATAATCTTCCCAACCACGACTTGCCCCTACACTATCGCGTACCACAATCTTCCCCGGAACCGTTTCTCCAAACGGGCGAATCAGCTCCCAAAAGCCGCCCGCGAAGCCTTTTTGCCGGACTAGTTCATCAGTATCGACCGATGCGTAAACCCCGACTACCGGGGAGAATGAGCGTATAATCAAAGAGCGTATGTCTTCAGAACCATCCAGCCGTCCTTCCGTCGGAGAACCTAGTGACGATCGGGCCAATTGCGGCGTTGACGATCGTATAGATCGAGCATGGGGCGATGCGGATCTAATCGGCAGCTCCGCAGCGTTGGCCGAAAGAGGGGGTTGCGGGGGAGAGGTGGCAATTCTGGAGTCTACTAGGTCCGAATCTAGATTTGGAGAAGAGTCGCAACGCTGATCTGGGTATCTCGTCTTGGATGCGACTCGCGGAACGCCGGGCGAGAAGGACGGCGGAGGTCTGACCGGAGCAGCATCTCCGGGCGATGTCATGGACTCCGAGTGGATGGCGAAGCGGGACTGGTAGAAATGAAAGGGACTTTAGAGCCCATGGACCGAAGCTAGAAAGATTAAAAGGGAGGTGGGGGGATGCACGCAGGAGCAGTCAGTATTCGAGTACCACGTGGGTGTAAAGAGAAGGAAGAAAGTGGAAGACGGAGATCGAGGGTCAGGGGAGGGATGTTGTTGTTGACGGGATTAAATGGAAGCCAAGTCACCGCGGCAGAAACAACAACGCAACGTGATGCAATAATTAATTTACTAAATAAATGGAGGTTTCAGGTAGTCGAGGTAGACTTAAAGCTACGGAAAATATATTTCTCTCGAGACAAAGAGACCCATAGGGAATTATAGTGAAAACTCAAAAAGCTGCAAGGGGAATAAATTTCATTCAGGTTCCATTAACTCTCTTTTCAGTGATTGACCAGGACCAAATGATCTCAATGCCGACAAGGCGGAAGGCGGTGGTCCCAGCTACCTGATCGCAAAGTATAAAAAAAGACGGGCAGAATGACTCGAGTCATCAATGCGGGCACCGACAACAAACTCCATAGAGTCATACTGTAACTTCCTCCTGTCATGGAAACGATCCATGTTCAAACCCACTTTTTTACGCATCCTTCCTGAGATATATCAGTTCAGCCCACCCAACAATTTCTGCGAACTGTCTATGTTTCCACTCATTCTACAAGAATTCCGCCTAGTACCAGAAGCACCCCACTAAGATCAAACCCACCGATCTGTCGCTGGCGCTCAACTGTGTGCAATTATTCCATGAACCACGAGATATCTAGAAACTCTTCTCCTGAGAGAGCTACCAAAAGAAGACGCATTTGTTCCCCCACCTTGCGCAAGAACCTTTCGGACGAAATGGCCGCGATATCCGACCAGCCGCTTCCCATAATTCAACTCACGCCCCTCGAGAACACCTTGAAATCCCTTCTTCTAGATGTCGCAGACTATATACGAGAACGAACGATTGCAGAAGGAGGCAATGCGGCGGACACCCCCCGCACGGTACTGCGTTTCACAGGAGGTTGGGTGCGGGACAAGCTGCTCGGCATTGATAGCCATGATATCGATGTGGGCATAAACAACATGACAGGCTACCAATTCGGCCTTCTGCTTAAAGACTACTTAGATATCCCAGAAAACCTGCAGAAGTATAAGAAGAACCACAACAATGGCGAACTCAAGGACGCTATCGTCAGTCTCCATAAAATTGAGGCTAACCCAGAGAAGTCAAAGCACCTGGAAACGGTCACTACCAAGATCTTTGGGCTAGATATCGATTTGGTCAACCTACGGAAGGAAACCTACTCGGATGATAGTCGCAATCCCCAGATGGAGTTTGGCACGGCCGAGGAGGACGCGATGCGCCGGGATGCAACCATCAATGCCCTCTTTTATAATTTGAACGAGTCCAAAGTAGAGGATTTTACTCGGAGGGGCTTTGAAGATATGAGAGATCAAGTAATCCGCACACCAATGGAGCCGTATCAAACCTTTAAGGATGACCCGCTACGTGTACTGCGACTCATTCGGTTTGCCAGCCGATTAGGATATCGCATTGATGAAGATACGGAGAACGCCATGAAAAACAAGGATATCAGTGAAGCACTCAAACTGAAGATCAGTAGAGAGCGCGTGGGGACCGAAATGACGAAGATGCTCAAAGGTAATAGAGCCTCTATCTGCAGCCATGCTCTACCTACTCACAACATATAGGACCGGATCCCCGAGGTGCTCTACAATTTATTGACCGCCTTGAACTATACCAGACGATTTTTGCAAACCACCAAGATGATGTCGGCGTGGATACATCTTCCTGGGCTCTGGCCTACAATGCTCTGCAGGAGTTATTACACTCCGAGGACACTTCGATACCTATCGCACGTGTGCGCGACCTACTTATTCGCGACGCCCAAGAAGCTTATTATGCTTGGGTGATCGCTGCATTCGCACCCTGGTCTACGGTGCCAGATCGCGTGGCGCAAGGACCCAAAGCAAAGCCACTTCCTCCCCGCGCGGCGGAAGTCGCTAAGGATAGCCTTCGCGCTGATAACAAAACGATCAACCTACTCCGTGATGCGGCTTGTCATTGGCGCTCTATCGTGGGCGTGAAATCCTCCCTTCTGGAGGAGCGCATGAGTGGCACCGCGGCAGAGATTAGACAGCAAATTGGATTATACATCCGTACATGGAACAAGGACTGGAGACTTTGCTGTACCTTGGCGATCTTGCAAGAAGTCGCGCAGGGAGGCGAGTTCAACAAAGGTGAGATACTTCCCCCTTTGTCCTTCGCTTTCCGATTGTACTAACTCATATGTGCTTGGTAGTGATCCAAGAGTACAACAAGTTTCTCTCATACCTCGTAGAACACAACCTGGAGAACGTCTACGATATGAAACCCATCGTAAACGGGGTTGAGGTTGCCCAGCACCTTGCAGCTCCGAAAGGACCTTGGATGAGTAAGGCCTTGGACATGGTGATTCGGTGGCAGCTGCTACACCCGGAGATCACAGATAAGGCAAAGGCGTTGGAAGAAGTGTCAAGCCGAAAGGAAGAGCTGGACATACGCTCGAAGTGACGGAGTCAACCTACAACAACATAACCACCTAAACACAACAAGAAGTGAGAAAACCTATAGCAGTCAACAGAGTATGCAACAGCTGCCCAAGTTGCAATCTGCCGGATATATTCTCCCTAGTTGCACAATTAAGCAACAGGGTTTCCTAAGAAAGTAAAAGTGGAGCGAGACCATGCAAAATAGCGTCATACAGCGAAGCGTGGCTGGCCGTTGACGTAAGATGAAATCCACACGATTCGGCATCAACATCCATCCATAGACCAACGTCAATCCATGATTATCCCTGACAACGAACCTATAAGACCACATAAATAGACATAGACATAGACATAATACACAACACAATCACTCACAAAAATACTTCTCGTGAAGAACGGACTTGCAACATGAGCACCACAACCACTACAATCTCAAGCACAATAACGATCGAGGAAGCAGGGGCCGCAAGTGTTCGCTCACATATCTCCCAACTCCAAGAAACACAACACTCACACCCCAATAGACGATAGGCTCCCGACCAACGCAACAAGACCAATACACATTCCTCCTCCCCGAGAACTTCTCCACGAACCCAGGCGACGACAAGATCGCCTTCTTCGCAGTTTACGACGGACAGTACATACCACCCCCTTACCTTTCTTCGATATGAACCAACTAACCAAAACCACAGTGGCTCCAGTAAAGTCTCCAAACACGCTAATGAAACCATCCAGCGCTTCCTACAAGAAAGCCCGCAGTTCAAATCCGGTCGGTACGAAGAGGCCATCAAAGAAGCGATCGAGAAAGAAGAAGCGGAGCTGCTGACAGGATTCCACGACGGCGAGGAGAAATTCGCGACGTCCGGGTCGACTGCTGCGTTGGCCTTGGTCAATTTGACGCAGGGCTTTCTGGTCGTGGGCAACTTGGGTGATTCGCATATTCTACTGGCAGATTATACTGGTTCGAGTCAGGGGGCTACTAATATCGTACGTGATGCGCGATTTGATACATCCGGGAAGACGGGACCTAATCTAACTGCCACACAGCGTCGGATAACGAGGGCACATAAGCCGGGCGATTCTGACGAGAAGAACCGAATCATGGATGCCGGGGGTGTGGTCAACACGGACAGTGGGACGGAAAGGCTAGGTGAGTGTTCCTGTGTGCGATGAATAAAGATTCAGTTCATGATTCCCACTGACACGGGGATAAATACAGGTGCCCTGAACATGTCCCGGGCGCTGGGTGATCTCCAGTATAAGGAACCTCTAATTAACTCGGGGACGGGCCCGCTCAATGAAGCGCAGATACGGGCTGATATCACGTCGTCCACTGAGCAACGGAGTCTTCTCTCGAATGAACCGTACCTGACACGAGTCGACCTGAATGACGGGAACCAGCACGTTTTGATCTTAACCTCAGATGGCGTGACTAATGGGCTTGACGATGAGATTATCGTGCACGGGTTATTAACGTGCTACCAGTCTGGGTTGAATGCAACAGAGTCTGCGAAGTATATTGTGGACGAGACTGCGGATGTGCCGGGTAGTGATAATGCTACTTGCATTGCGGTTTTTATTGGTAGCTCATGAGTGGTGGTCTGTTGTTCTCGATGTGTATATGGGTAGACATGTAAATAGGCCCTTGGATTTAAAGTTCCTTGGACAGGAGAGTGGAATAGATATCATGCTTGTAAGATAGAACAAGTAGACAGCGTCTATGGACACTTGCACTGAAAAGGCTTTATTTTGTAGGCATATACAAGCATTGTCATGCCCTAAAACCAACATATCCCATTCAACTGCGTGACGACTAAGATAAACAAGGAAAAAGGGGAAAAAAGAAGTCTCACGATAGAGCTCAATCAAGTTAATATCGACTACATTATGACACTTCGCCACTCTCGCCAGGCTCAAAAAAACGAGACATGCATCATATGAAAATGGAAAGTAAAGCCGCTTCGGATAAAAAGAGAGAAAAAGAGAGAAAACGAAAAAGAAGAAAAAAGAACCCCGTGGACGAGTTAGAATGAACGAGATTAAAAGACAGAAAACGAAAGCTCCTACTTCTCGACATGACGAGATAGAGCTTGAATAAAGGCCTCTCCCCACTTAGCACTATTCACAGAAACATTAGTTAGCTCAGCAAAGGATAAAAAGGATGAGGTCCTAAATTACCTTGTGTGGGTGGTAATAAAGTCTCGTAGATTCTCATATCGCTCCTTCCTCTCCTTCTCGTCCATGGTGATTGCTTGATGGACAGCATCTGACAGCTCCTGAACGCTGGAGGGATGGAAGGTAACGCTGCCCTCAGACATGAAGGATGCAGCGCCTGCAAGCTCAGAGAGCACAAGAACGCCATGTTTATTCTCTTGACAAGCCACATATTCCGATGCAACCAGGTTCATGCCGTCCCTTCGGGAGGTGAGAAGACATATATCAGAAATGCAGTACAAGGCCGTCAATTCAGTAAAAGATACAGACCGGTGCATGTAAATGAGCGGTGTCCCATCAGGCGTAGCTAACGTTATTTAGCACAAAGCCCGAGAGAGAAGAAGTGGGTTCCATACCATGCTCCCCGTTTATCTTGCCGACAAGCGTAGAAATCTCCTTCTCAAGCTCCTGATACTCCTTCACATCCTCACGGCTGGGTATAGCTACTTGGATCAGGGTGACCTTTCCCTCCAGCTCGGGATAGGTCTTCAGGAAATGGTCCCACCCCTCGAGCTTCTGAACTAGACCTTTGGTGTAATCCAACCGATCTACACCGATAATGACGGTTTTATCTTCATACCGCTTTTCCAGCTCTTTGATACGCCTTTGGACGTCTGGATCCTGCATGGAGTCATTGAACTTCTGGGGGTCGATCCCGACCACAAATGTGCCAACGCAGGCAGTGTGTCCTTCATATTCAAGCTGGCTTTCGTTTTCAGAATTCGCGCCCCTGTAATTTTATCAGCACATGTACCAGGAGATTCCGACGAAAAAAAAAAAAAGATAAAGAGAAACCCAAGACTCACAAACTACGTGCACAACTCTCAGTAAAGTTCCGCCTATACTCATCCGTGTGGAAGCCAATCACGTCGCAAGCAAGCAAGCCCTTGAGTAAGTCCTTCTGCACAGGAATCGCCCGCCAAAAGTCCTCCGCCGGAAACGGCGTATGCAATGTAAATCCAATCGGGCAGTTCTTCCCCTGCTTCTTGAGTCGCTCACGCAAGAGAGAAGGCAAGAGCAATAGATGGTAATCATGAACCCAGATAAGATCCCCGTTAGCCGCTTCTTTGGCGACGGTATCAGCAAAGATCTCATTCACACGCTGATATGCCTCCCACGCGTCTTCATTGAAGGCGACCCCAGATTGGTAGTGGAGGATGGGCCAGAGAACAGAGTCTATGGGTGGTTAGTGTGTGAGTGTGACTGGGCGATAGATATGGTATGGAGGAGAGGTGCATACTCGAGAACTTGTTATAATGGTCGTGCGCCAATTGCTCGTCCAAGAAAATGCCCACTGCGCTATTCTCTGCCAGGGCATCTGAGACCTTTTTCTGCTCCTCTGGGTCCTCGATAGCCTTGCCAGGCCAGCCGAACCAGCGGAAGTTCGTTGACTTTGTCAGACCCGACAGGCTGTTACAAGGCCACCACTGGATAGGCTGGACTTGTATGTGCCGTTTTCTTCCTTGACTGATAGTGGAAGACGGTTCGAGACAATAATCAACCCGCGCTTCTTCTCATTCTCCGTCGCCATGTTGAGTGTTGAACAGGAAGCTAGTGCTGATTGTTTGGAGTGTATCTAACCGCTAAAGCTCAGGTTCAAATGTTTGCTATTTTCTAGACCAGAATACTATGTCTGCAGTAGCACTACTATAAGAGGACCAGCATGATATCCCTGATTTACGGTGAAGATGCGTCTTTGGTGGTGAATGAAGGATGCGTATACACATGACGTCATGATGATAACGAGGACGCTGGCAAAACAACAGCCAAGATAAAGCAATCCTTGGCTACGAGTATTTTTCTAGGAACAGCCTTCCTTGTGCCAATGGCTAGAAAGTGGCGCGGGGTGCTGTGCTACATAGTATATAATGGCGGTCCTATATAGGACTAGGCAGTGGAGATCTTAGTGGTGAGAGTAGATCCGCATCAGAGTTCAGGGATACGGAAAATGTCCGATTGCCTTAGAGGCTTAGGCCAATGGTGTGGGCTATGTTATCCTCATGTGGTAGCACTGATACTTGACTGGAGATAGTCTCGAGAGCTAATCTGACTAAGGTCCTATCGGCACATAGCTGGAGAGTACCGCAACATGGAAAAGCTATTTTGCCAAAGGGGAATTAGTATGCAGAATCTGTGATTAGTCTCTCGATTATTGCCTCTGTGGAACAATTTCTCAGTGACAACATATGATATATTATCGTGAATAGGAGCGTTGATACTCATCCAAAATATGCCACCAGTTGATGGGTACAGATCCGAATAAGACCCTATCCCAAATGGTGATGCTCACACAAACAACTTTACTTTCATGGGAAGTAATATGCTAATGGCATGTTATTTCAGAATTCAGTCTCTGGGCTCTGAAGCATTGAAATAGCTTATCCTTTGCAGCCTCTAGTGTCTAGTATTTTGTAATCTGCAGTTCTTCTCAGCTTTCCTCAGGAATGCCTTTAAAGGCCTACTAACTAGTGATGTAAAGCGGCACTCTACGTCACACATCCTTCTTTACATCTTTCATCACCCATGTCTATCTTCTGGCGAATGTTCCTCCTACATCACTTGTCGGTCATTGTTCCGACGCGATCTATGGTCCGGGTCGCTCGGCATTTGTATCAAACCCTAAAATTCCCCCAAAGAGCCTGCAGAAGATCCATCACAGGGACCGGCTATTGGAAATCAAGGCAAAACGACTGGCTCCTGGGCCATAAAAAGTTGTATGACAAACACACACTTGCTATTGGACCCGACTGTCCTCGTGATCTTCGAACCCTGTAGCTATGGAAGAGATGCACCGACTATTGAGGCCTGGGGCGAGCTGTGTGACCTAAGCAGAGAATGACGAGCCTGCGACTCATACACCTGTAATGGTGGCTTCTGGGGTAAATATTGAATGGCCCAATTAGCTGTGTGGCATTTGTAACGTCGCCATGACATCTCACTGAGGTGTGCGTCTGACCGTTGGATTGCTAGCAGAAGGGCAGGATATAAGGGTCTAAAGACCTGCTCTGGCAGTATGGCTATTACCCATACAAGTACTAGCAATCAAGTCAATTCACCCCGTGCTCTATATTTAGTGACATACAACTTCTCGAGCAACAATCAATGGCGCCCCGTGTTAGCGATGCAATCAAAGAGGATCACCGTGAACTGGAACAATATTATGACCGGATCACCCAATCAACTGACCAGGATGAGCAGACAAGGTATCAGAACCTGTTCACCTGGGAACTAGCTCGTCATTCCATCGGCGAAGAGCTCGTGATTTATCCCGCCATGGAGAAGAATGTCGCCAATGGTAAAGCTCTGGCCGAGAAGGATCGCAGGGAGCACCAGAGCGTGAGTTATACGACACAAATCCCACCCAGACAATGAAGCTCACAGCAGGACAGGTTAAGGAACAATTGAAAAAGTTCCAGAATCTCAATGCTTCAGATGCAGAATTCATCCCGACTCTCAAGGCCCTGATGGAGGACCTCGTGTCGCATATCAAGGAAGAGGAAGCAACGGATCTGCCCGCCTTAGAGGAGAGCCTGTCCCCGGAAGAAAGTGAGAAGCTTTCTGAGTCGTTTGGTCGAACCAAGATGTTTGTGCCTTCTCGCTCTCACCCGAGTGCTCCGAGTAAGCCGCCGTATGAGACGGCTGTGGGCCTTCTTGCAGCGCCCATTGACCATCTGGCGGATCTGTTCCGCAAATGGCCTGAGACTTCTACCATGCCTAACCCGTCTACCGAATGAATATATTGTCTCGCAATGAAATTGTAACGAAGGAAGCAACGTCAGGCTGGAGAGATACGGTTCTAGGCAGCGGTGTATGTACCTGGATATTATAATGTATAGTCGCGTCTATGCTTTGTTGAATTTGTTGTGTCTATGGAATATATGTGTCCAGATTATGAGAAATGGCGCTTTGCCTTGTGACGGCGGGTTGAATGTGCCTTGAAAATGAATAACTGAAATAATATATGGTGCCAGTATGAATTTTAGCACTACTGGAAACTACTGATTCTTATGAGTAGGATGTTGACGGTATGTACATTTCAAATAGAGACATAATATTCAAGCTCTATGTTTCTACATGGACTTGTATATAGCACACGTTTATTCCTCTTCTCTGCACTCGTCGCTCAAGTCTCGACCCTCGCAACTTACTGTATATCAACCGCCTCCTTATGAGTATATCTTTTCACTTCCTATAAACCCATCTCCACCGAGTCCAAATCCTTGCGTCCAACCTGGGCTGGTTTTCCGAGCCTCGCGAATCTTCCAGAATATAGAACCCTAACCCAGATTAGTCCACTTCATCCAAAAGACCCATAAAAAATATGAAAAACAGTTACCTACATCATACACAGCACGCAAATCCTCCTTGTAAACCTTTCCATCCTTCTGTATGAGAAGCCATGTAGTTCCCCATTCGAACAAAGCCGCACCCCACTGCACAAGATTTGCGATTAGCATAACCTACTTATGCTAGTTATAGAACGATGGCCACTTACTCCGAACGGATCAGCAGCGCAGCGGTGGCCATGCATCAGCTGGAACAGCTCACGCAACGTCAATGCTCCATCATTATCCGAGTCCCATTTCGCAAACAGATTCTCGAAAAGCTGCGGGATGAAGCGGCCTTCAGGGTCATAGGTACCACTGTCCGAACCGTGCTGGAGCGCACCAGTTAGTCCAACTGCTATTATCCAAGGGGAAAAGGACCTACCTTCGCCTTGTGTACGCTGCGCACGTAAACTCGAAACCACGGATCCGGGAGCCAGCTATATGCCAGTCGAGTCGGGTAGGAAAAGTTAATGTTGATGATCAACATCGCCAGGAGTGAAAAGAGGATATTGAAACCCAATTCCCGGAATCCGATATAGGTATCCCATGGGAAGATCATTCCATCGCCGTCACGGTCCCAGAAGAGGACGTGTTGCTGGAGAGGGGTCTATCCACGTGTATGTCAGCTATATGTAAGTTCGTTGGATGCCATGGTTGCCATTGTGGGAACGCACGTATCCCCGGACCTTGCTGGCCCATTCTTGGTCGCCGGAGGGTTTGTCAATGGATACTGCGACATCTGCGCGCGCGACGCCGGGATTATCTATGGCTGCGTTGATGTGAGTCGCGGGTATCCGTTTCACGGTAATCGGAGCTTCTTTAGCGACCACGGTGATGCTGGGACTGTCGCCGTTGGATATGGCATGTTTTTCGTCCTTCAGGGACGTGTCGATGGTTACTTTGGAGGGCATCTTTGACTAGATAGTGAGTGTTGTTGATTTACTGTTTCCGGGAAATGGAGCCCTTTAATAGACGATCCAAGTGACATCATCCTTGGCCGAAGCTCGACGTCACAATGGAATTCATGGGATTGCTGTCCTCGCCAACGTCATTTTGAGGTACTGCTCCACATCATATGATAGGAAAAGTAGTAAAAGGAGTACAGCTGATAAGGCTACCAATATGCAATTCATTGCGAATGTCTTCGGTCGACCACTGTTGTGCTGCGGTTTTCTGTCTCTCGATGGCCTCCGAAATCATACAGTAAACTAATATAATAGTCTTACAATCACCCTCTATCTACACAGCATTCCGGAGTACTTAGCAGTGTCTTGTGAAAACACTAATACCAAATATGGCTCTTGTCGCCCAAAGCGCAACCTTCATCCATCAGTATCTCTCTTCATTTCTTCTCTCCAAGCCCCGTAAATCCCCCCAAGCGCTGAAGCTAGGGATTCTATCATCAGCGCAGATCAACGCCGTTGCAGGTATGTAGCCCCTGCTTTTCTGCAGATTATTATGGCTGGTGACGATGGATCAGTTATCCATCCCGTGGAAACACACCCGGATGTAATATTATACGCTATTGCATCTCGCAATGCTGCGACTGCCGCTCAGGCAGCAAAACAGTACAACATCACCAAATCCTACGGGTCGTACCAGGATCTCTTGGATGACCCTGCTGTGGATATTGTATACGTGTCAACCCCCAACGGCCAGCATTATGAATGGACTTCCAAGGCCCTGCAGGCTGGAAAGCATGTGCTGTGTGAGAAGCCGTTCACATCGAACGCAGATGAAGCAAAGGGCCTAGTGAGCCTAGCAAAAGAGAAGGGATTGACTCTTGAAGAAGCAGTAGGTCTATGCTGACACCTCAGGTAGAAAGCAATGGGTAGACTGACACACGTATAGTTCCACTGGCAATTCCACCCTGCAGCACATGCATGGCGGCATATCCTAGAGTCCGGCCAGCATGGAAGAATCCTGCGGACGAAGGCCGTGATGACTGCTAGTCCCGGTGTACCAAAGGGAGATATCCGATGGCAGTATGATCTAGGTGGTGAGTGCTTTAACTCTTAAAAGTTAATCTACTATTGCTTGCTCTGACATCGTTAGGTGGCTCCGCCATGGACATGACGTATGCCTTATCATTTACTCGTTACGCTCTCCGCGCACGGCACCCTAAAGCCATCAACTCTGTTACTGTCCGCGTCTCCAGTGATGATCCACGCGTCGACGCGGCCATGTACGCCTATCTGACCTTCGTCGGACCTCGGGATACCGAGGTCCATAGCCAGATCTATACCGACATGGAACGACAGTGGATTGCCGGCGTTGTGCCACGCTTCTGGGAGTTGCCTTCTATCGAAGTGGAGACTGAGCGGGCCATCATCTTCTTCTACAATGCGATGATGCCACATCTGTATCACTACATCGCTGTCACCGACAAGACAACGGGACAGACGCGTTACCACAAACAATACAAAGGAGGTCCTTTGTGGGCCAACGTTACGACGACCGGTGGAAAAGGTGGCAGTTCGCATTGGAGTACTTACCGCTGGCAGCTGGAGGCGTTCGTCGATGTCGTCAAAGGCAAAACACCCACATACTGGATCGCCGGTGAGGATAGCATTTGTCAGATGGAATGCATTGATGCTTTGTATCAAGCGGCTGGTCTACCAGTGCGCGGAGCGCCAGCTAAGATAGGCTGAAACCACGACCAGGTGGAGATCTCAGAATTGGAGCTTTTTGATAGCAAGGTGTAACGATGTTAATTAAATGTTAATGAGGCTTTATACCTTGAATGTCTTATATCCAGACAGTCAATATATGCTTAATCAATGAAATGTGATTTTATCCGCTGAGTGGCTTGTTCATGGAGTATTCTTCCACGATATGCAGGATGTTGTAATTGTCTTCTCCAAGAGAGACAACAATGACGACATACCTTTTGTCCAGTCACGTGTAAGTGTTAGGTACTGCCATTTCCCACCGCCTGCCTTGAATCTCCAAATCACACCCATTATGTAAACCAATACCAAATGCTCATTTACATATGATATCCTTTGCATTTCTTCGTGTTCCTCTTTTTCCCTTTTTATTTTTTACCAGGAGGACAAACTGTGTGTGAACATCGGCTAGTAATTAATGGTAATGGAAGAACTTCGGAAAGCGTGCCACGAGGCGCTGTCACAGCGGCATTCGACTTCCACTGTCCCAGAAGCACATACAGAGAATATTGCACTTCCTGAAAAATTAGATCTGCTATGGCAGGATGTGTCATCGCAAGGGAATACAAGTAATTTGGACGTAAGCAAATATCGGCATGGATTATGTTGAACATAAACATATATTAATGATACCTCAGCTATGCGAAAGTCTCCTTGTCGCATATAACTTCTTAAAAGCCCGGGGTCCGAAAGACCTATCCGGTGCTGACCAGGTTGCTGCAAATAAGATATATGCCTGGGCAAGCGATGCTGCACTTCCGTCCCCAGTTTATGCTCAGATAGAAGAACCATCGGATGGTGAGTCAAGATTCGGCTTGACCTGATGAATAGCTGTTCTAACTGCCATAGTAGAACAGAAAGATGCTATCTTGGAAGACCAAGTAAGGTCGAAGATTGCCTTGTCCGTGCTGTCCTTATTGGCTGAATCACTCCCAATATCCAAAGCCGAGAGTGCGGCAGACGTTGTGATTGCATTAGCCAGCTTCTCATCTACGGAAGATCCGTGGACACCGCAAGACGCATTCACATGTGCCACTACCCTACTGGATCCTTTCGCTTCAGCAACTGCTACAAACCCAGAAACGAACGCTACCTTCTGGTCCGTAATCGAAAGGATCCTCAAGGACAGAATCAGACCACTCTTCGCAAAGACCAGAAACCCAGCTATCACCTCCGCAGGACGCAAGAACTTCCACCCGGTCCCA
Source organism: Aspergillus nomiae NRRL 13137 (assembly GCF_001204775.2). Taxonomy (NCBI): domain Eukaryota; kingdom Fungi; phylum Ascomycota; class Eurotiomycetes; order Eurotiales; family Aspergillaceae; genus Aspergillus; species Aspergillus nomiae. The sequence continues at coordinate 125,774 of NW_015378084.1, forward strand.
TTACCCCGATTTGACGCCAGCATTCTAGACCCAGAAACCAAGCCATGGAAGATCCAAGATATCTACGCCATGACCGTCCTCTCCTGGATAATCCAGCAATACAAAGTACGTCTTCCCCCTCTTCCCCAACATAACCACAGCACTAACAACCACCCCCAGCCTACCAACCAAACCAATCTCGAAGCCCACTTCCCCCTGCTCGTCCCCCCAATCCTAGCCCTAATCGACGACGACACAACCGCCATCAAAACACAAGGCTGCGCCCTGCTCAGAAAACTCCTAACCCCCATCCAAGAAACCCAATCCCCAATCCTGCACCGCACAAACCTAACCTCCGTCTTCGAAGACGCCTTAAAACCCTGCCTCCTCTCCCTCCCCACCATAACCCCCGAACCCGACTCCATCAGCCTTCTAAAAGAAGCCTACCCAGCCCTGCTCACCCTCCAAAAAACAACCTACACCAACACCCCCTCCTCACAAACCCAAACACAATCCAACAAACTCGCAACCTACATATCCCGTCTCACAACCACCCTCCGCGAAAACCTCATCCCCTCATTCCACCACATAAGCTCCACGAACCCGACGTCTCTATCACCGGACCTGGCATCATTCCCGTATCCGCGTCTCTCGACGCTGCTTCTGGAGCAGGTGGTGGCTGTCCTGGGAGAGCTGGGGATCCATACGACGAAGTTCCTGCGGGAGATTGTGCCTCTGGTGCATGATACGCTGGCGAATCCGTTTGGAACGGCGTATCCGCCCTTGCTTTTGGGTGGCGTGGAGGTTGCAAGGGTGGTGGTTTTGAATGCGCATCCGCGGGTGTGGATGTGGCGGGGAGAGATATTGGGTGCGGTGTGCGCGTGCTGGCTTCATGTTTGTGAGGAGGAGAGGGAGATTGTGGATCGGGGTAAAAGGGGTGGATTGTCTGGGAGTGAGGGCGCGGGTATGGAGAGGATTAAGAAGGAGTTGAGGGGTGTGGTTTATTTGCTGAAGTTCGCTTTGCGGCATTCGATTCAAGAAGACGGTGGGGAGGATCAGTTGGAGGCGAAGGAGAATCTGGAAAAGGAATTGCAAGAGTTGGTTGATGCGGAGGAGAGTTTACGTGGTCTTTTGTTGGAGGAGATTGATGCTAATGATGGGGGCTTTTTTGGGGAGGCGTAGGTGGTTAGTTTCTTGTTTATAGAATTTCTTATGTATGATCATGTCATGGGAAATAATGGTTTGGTAGTAACTAACATGCTAAGCTAAGACTTGCGAACGCTAATATAGACGTGGTGCGTGTGGGTATCGCGTCATTAGTTTATGTTCATGAATCGTGGTGCAGAAATATACAGCTGTCAAATGTCAACTCGCTGCTTGAAAAGACTCTTGCCCCTCAACCATTGCCGATAGCGCTTGTAACGCTTCATTTCATGATCCTCTGCCGAAACTGAGAGTCCTTCGTCCGATATATTGAGGAACTCGGCGTAGTCTGCCATGTTGAGATCCGCGTTGGCCTTGAGAGCGGAGTCTTCAATGTTGCATTTATTGACATACTCGATCAAATCCAAGTTTGATTCTCGCTCGCGAGCAGAAGTGGCTGTAAGCTCGTCCCTAGAAGTTACGACAAGAGGTACCTTCAAGGGATGATTGATATAGCGTTCATACTCCTCTGCCTCCGCGGATGTGACCGAGGGGTTCAAGGAGTCATTCACCAATTGGCCCAAGGTCCACTGGGAGATTTGCGCTTTGCTAGGTGTGGAGCGCTGAGTGTAATTGCTGGGCTGCGAAGCCCCAAATGATGAGTCTCTCATGATTCCAGACCCTGTATTAGCAGAGAGATGCCAATTTGGCCCAGGTGTAACATTGTCAAAACGTATCCTTTCCGGACGATCTCGGACAAAGTCTGGCTCCTGTATCTTGACGCTCCGCTGTTGCTGTTGACGTTCTCTGTTGACCTGCTCATTTGGGATTCGAGCCACAAAGGGACTGAGATCATACAGCGCCCCCGACGAAGGACGGAAGGGGAGATACCGAAGCGTAGAGTTCATCTTGTAGGAGAAGATCTTCGAGAATGATGAAACAGCCAATGGCCTGTAGTATTCGAGCCAGTAATCGTCGTATCGAGACAGAGACTCCTTAGGCGGGGATGGTGGCGGCGGCAGCTCTTTTTCTTTAAGATTATCAGGTGTAAACCAGTGTATATAGTTGGGTCGTGGCTTATTTGACCAGGACTTTGGATTAGCGTGGTGCAAGTAATAGTCGGTTGATAAATCCCAAAGCATTGGCTGACCCTGCGAAAAGATATAATTGCCAAGGAAAAGGTTGTATGCCTCCTGTCGCTGCGCATCCAAAAACGAGTTATTATAGTACCTCTTGAAACTCTCCACCATATCCCGTGAATGGCTGCTCCATTGATTGATCTTTCGGTACGTGGCCATTGTGTTGACTAGATGCGACCCTCCATATTGGATTGCAATGGTATCACCGTGGTCATGCCACATGTCAGTAAACAGATTGACCGCATCTGTGTCATATTCCACCGTTGTACCCTCGATAATTCCGAGCGCATGAAGCTGGTGGCCAAGTGCCCGTTTTCCAATCACAAATTGAGCGGCATTGGTGCGATCCAGGCAATCAATACAGTTTGTCCTTGCAACACCATTTTGTAACCTTAGGCCAGACTCTGCATCATGCCCATTCTTGAAAAAGCCGGTCTTGGGGATAATCTCGCCCGCAATTTCTTCAAGTGTTCCTATAACATCCTGATCACGGCTCTTCGCGGCTCGACTCATATCCCAGGGCTTGTAGATAAGCTTTTTGTCTTCCGGCAAGAATTGGTTGAGATAGTTTATGGCATTGGTGTATTCCTTAAGAAGCTTTGACTCTCGTGGGGTGCGCTCTCTGGACTTTATCAGGTTCAGGACATAGATCGGGGCCCCGTATCTCTCGAACAAATTATCAAAATGCAACGCTGCGGCAGAATAGAATGGGTCGACCAGGTTTAATTCAATACCGGGCTTCGGAGATACGCCGGAATTTTCCTGCGTCCAGTAGAGAGGAATGCTTCCCCGGTGCTGGACATAGGAAGTGTAGAGAGGATTTGCATAAAGGTCGGGGCCGGCGGCGTGGAATGAGGTGGTTGTCATTTCAGACACGATTTGCTCAGTCTCAACGTCATTGGCGACATAACCCAGGTCGTTGGCACCTCGCTTCAGGAAGCGCGCTCCCGCAAAGAATCGAGACCGACGAGCGATAATAGTGATGTAAACCAAGCGGCCGTATATAGACATCTTCGCTTGTTCAACATATCCATGGATGATAGGCAGGCACCACTCAAAAGGGTTCTTCAGATTCTCGATGGCAGGGCCAAGAAGGTGATGATTCCATATGAACATTGTGTTGTAGTCTTGCTGAGAAGGCATCGGGTAGCCATCTTGGTGGGCTCTGCGTTCTCGACAGATATTGCGCTGCAATGTGTGGGTGATATCGTAAGAGTAGCTGAAATAGAACGAGCGAGTTAAGTCAAGGTTATTCAGAATAGCGATATATCTAGCCTCTTCAGGGTTCTTATCCGGTCTGAGCTTTGAGGTGCTTGGGTTGGTCAGGGAGATCAATTCGGTCCCATCAATTTGGTAGACATAATGGCCACCGATCATGGCAACTTGACTCCTTTTAGTCACAAGAAGCATATAGTATGTACCGGTAAACCTGATGAATCCCAGCATAGCCCATGCGCTGCACCTCAGCTTTAGGCCGCCAGATATTTTATTGCCATCGTCAATAGCATCTAGTAACTGACTCATTTCTCTCTTGCTGTACACAATATCGTCTTCAGCAACGTTCAGATCACCTGTCTCGGTCGTTCGATCGATTTTCAAAATCCTGAAGCGGGTGTCCGACAAGTCCATACCGACCATATAGAATCGTGTTGCCGTTTCGTACAGAGAGAATTTATGCATCCGATTGATACCTTCTTCGCCGTTATCGAAGAACATCGACCGCTGCTTTTGAAGGGAGGTAGGGGTAGAGTCTCTCTCGAAAGAAGTTGCGATACATGGCTCTTCATCCTCATCTCCTCCGTCATCGCTTATTGCAGCTGCCGACGGTGGGTTGTATGGCACTGGAGCATAAGGCGGGAGCACTCTGGTTGGGGGTATCGAGCCGTCTTCTTGATCGGGGAATTTCCGGTCTGCCTGCTCTTCGGATACTTTGTTGCTGGACGTGGATTTAAACGATGCATCTGCGCTCCCTATATTTAAACCCACTAGTGAGTTCGCCAAGCTCTGATCAGCAACTGATGGGGTCCTGGAAGAGCCGTCATCAACGGTTCCTTCAGCGGGATCGCAAGGACGGGTGATTTCTTCAAGACTCTCCATGTCTGTAGACTGAGGAAGATGGGGCTAGACATCAAGTGCTAGGACATGAGGTTCTACCAAGAAGATCTAGAGAATCATTGTCAATGATCACCATGGTTTGGTGGTGAAGGAGGTTCCAAAGAGGAGTTGAAGGAAGATGCAAGTTTGTTGTTGATGTTGGTTGATTGAGATAAGATAAAGGACGTCATGTGTTGTCTTACCGTACGATACCCAAGATACGCCTATCAAGCTCTAAGTGCGACTACATGATGTAATATACTGGTAATATAACGGTACTAGTGGCCTACAATAATATTATCACTGGATAGTATTACACTATTTGCAGTTGGGTCGACAAGAAATATACCCAACTCTCGCGGCCGTCCTGTTGCACGTTTGCAGTCCAATTAAATACTTAGCCAGCAATCAAGAAACAAGAAATGATGACAAGTCTACAGCCTTCCGGGACTTGACCTCTGTCCAAACATAATAGTACTGGATATCTGTTTAGTTAATGTTTTTCTTCGGGATACGAAAGGAGTAAAGGAAGATTATAAAAACTAGAGAGTTACAGATCTCGTATACTATTCCTTAGTGTTCTCTCTCTGTATTTATCTATTGAAATCTCCGCAGGACTAGACATAGTAGCGATATTGAGTATGGCAAGGTACAAATGCATGATACTATCAAGAAGATCTTTTCGGTGGCATTGTGCAACTCTTCCATACAAAATTTAGAATTACGATTCTAATATCGCTTCTCCAAGCAGCATCGCTTATTTAGATAGTCCATAAGCCAAATCGTCGTTAAGTTTCAGTTAAGCTATGCACAGTGAAATATCAATTTTCTAATATACGGAATCCCTCCATATCAGACATGTTAACAAAATCGACTATTGAAGCTAGTAAAACTCACGCTTCCAACAGGGCATCTGAGTGGAAGATACCATAGACAGGGCCTAAAAGAAATTAGTTTACCAGATAATCAAACAAGCAGTAGTATGAATCAATACCTTTTTCCTTATACTTGACGACTCTGCAGTTATCACAGGTGGCAGCGTTGTTGTTCCAGCATCCCTTATCGGTGAAGATAGACATAGAGTCCGGGGTGAAGTCTTGGACAACATGTTCGGGCCGGTGCTATTGACCAGTTCTTCTGTTACAATCTACAGATATGCACTGTCCCGTCCCAGCCATCATCCCCCGCTGGGCTGTCGTCGGAACCTGACCCTCCAGGGCCGTACCAACACGGCAACGCAACGACTGACGCAGGAAACTGGAAACAATGGTCAACGTGGTTGTGATTATGGAAATGGACTTGTCATGTATACCTCCGACCCCAAGCAAAGATTATGACGGCAAACCAGCCGACCAAAAGAACATGCCCTCATATGGTGCTGAGCGGCAGCATGACGACCCCATCCGCGGGTGGTTACCCTAATGATCGGCTCGTTTAAGTACGTAGAATCGTCTAAACATGGTCTACACAAGGTAAGGTGCCGTGGGTGACCGATTAACGACCTTACAAGCAAAAGACAAGTACTCCAATCAATTCTTGTGCTACTGAAACAAACTAATCCAATCCCCAAAATCGATATTGGCCATCATTCCACTCCTCACCTTCCCTTTGCCGTCGCCAGATTTCCCAGTCAATGAGGTAGCTGTAATAATAACAATGGATCGTAAACTTGATTGAATACTCTTATCAATAGATGAGTTACATACCATCGCGCGTTCTCCTCATCCCAAATGAGAATTCGGGCAGCTTTGTCCAGGTGTACAACGCCACGTTGAAGGCAGTTCCTACAGAAAGCCGTGAGTCGTAGATACCAAGTCACACAACCCCAAGTGTCTTACTCGTATGCTTCCTTAAATGCTATTCGCAGACATTGTTTTCGCTCGGCCGTTAGGTGATGGACCTTTTCCAGTGAAAGTGTTATCCCTTTGAGTCTCTCCATCACAATATAATCCACAAAGCCACCAGGAACACAACCATCTTCGTCTTGGATTTCATGTTTCCAGGCTATTAGAGTAGGAGTAGAAGGGCATTTCCTAATAGTCAGGGTCTCGAGGGCTTCAGCTTCAGATTTAGCTCGGGCACACATATTCCCCACTGCTTGTTGAGCCCTCTCATGCGAGTGAAACTCTCTAGCTTCATAGTATGGAATTCTTTACATTCCATTAGCTTGAAATAAACTTGAAAAGAAGGGGTGTGCGTACTGCATTCGAACTTTCATGATAGCCCGAATCGACGTGTTGGTATCTTCGCAGACGAAGATACTGGAAGATTCCGAGTAGAATTTGCTTATTTCAAAATCCTGTTTCATATAGCATTCTATATTTTCCAAAAGCTTCTCGACAATCATCCAAGAACAAAGGGGCTTTTTGAAATTCACAATCTGTCCAATCCATTCTGAGCCAAACCAAATTAGATCACGGTTCGCCGTGAGGAAACAGCTTTAACATTGGTAAATGCATTTGAATACATAGAGCAGGGGTTGAATTGCATAGTAGAGGCTATTTTGAACCTTATAAACAAGCAGCCTTTACTCTATGCTGGCTATTTATGTCAATGGCCAGACAGAAGATCCTGGTATCCCTCTAGGCAACTACGGTGGTCTAAATCGAGAATGTAAAATATTGCCAAGTTTACCAACACCAACATACTATTATATTGACCAATTAAATATAGCTAAGGGATTGACATAGACTTCTATAAAAGAAAGTATAGGGGCTCGACAGCTGGTTTCATTTCTTTGTTACAATTTCCTTTCGTCGTTTTGTAACTATGCAAACGTGGGCTTGTTGTTCTTTCAACTAATCTCAGCTGCTTGTCCTTTCTCGTGGTCTTACTCCTATTTCCACTGGTACAAAGATTATGCTCTTTACAAACTAGGACGAGGTCCTTCGATATGTTACCTTATGTGAAGGGGAGGTGCGTCCAGCACCCAGAGTGGGTGCCCCAGTTTTTGCTCCTCACAAAGTGAATAGCAGCCGTTCTAGCTTCCTAGAGTAGAAGTATCTCGGAGACATTTCTGATTTGTAACCGTGACGCCATTGCTCCATATTAGATAAGTGCGAGAGGTATAAAAGGTCTCCTGTACGCTGGGGGTACAACTTGCAGTTGCTGTAACATAACGTTACAATGTATGCACAGAGGGGCAGGATTACCATGAGCAGGCAACAGATCAGCTACTGAGGGCATCGGTCGAACGTTGACCCATGGTATGCGGAGGTTGTATATGGGAGAGAACAGAAACAAGCGGCCCTTAGAGGTTACGAGGCAGACCGAACCGTGTGAAACGCCTGGCCTGGTGCGTGCGATATAGTCTCTTATATGCAGCTTCTTGTAGGCTCTAATCTAACTATATGCAGTATGATTGGCAATCAAGAATGTATGCCGAACAGTTGCCTTTTTTGTGGTTGGAATTGGCGATCTGGGGGGGCTCAATCAGGATACGATCTACAGAGGAGTTAAGACTCCTATCTAGCCACGCCTGACAAGTATCATAATGCAAACAATCGCACAGTGGGCTAAGAGCCAGTGCACGAATGACGGGAAATAGCGAACATCGTGAAGAGTGCGGAGGATCATCTCCATCTACTATCACATACCGAAGAGCCAATAGCCTTCAGCTTCGGATGTCTGCTCGGTGGGAATGTGCACGGATCACCGATGATAATGGTGTGTTTTTGAGACACGTCTAATACTTTCTCCTTGCAACTGGACATGTCTCCTCGCTTTCTGCATAGCCTTCCGGCACATTCCCTTGATTGTGTTTTATTTAAGATCCCTTCGTCATCCCCTCACCCACCTTGACTGAGATGGGTGACCACAACAATAAAAAGAATAAGCAATGAACTCTCAGTCGGATGGGTTTCGGAACAATGTCATCGCCGTCAATGTGCTTGCCGTCATCAGCATTGCGCTTCGATTCGTCGCTCGACAGATCCGCCAAGTGACTGTTGGCGTGGATGACTATCTCATTGTTGCAAGCTTGGTAGGTCCGCAGTCGGTGACTCTGCCTAAGTTCAATACTAACAAAATGTTCGTGTGAAGGCTTTGCTCTTCACAATCTCCGGCATTGCTCTGGGAAGTAAGGTGGGCCCCCTGGTGGATCTCTTTCGAGGTCGGTGCTGATAGTCAAGTTAGTGATTCATTATGGATTGGGATACAACAAGGTGGATCTCCCTGCTGAAAGCTCGCTGATGGTGGCCAAAGTAAGTCCTCTCGGTGGACCAGAGGTGGAATTTATCATTGATCATCTATGTTGGTCTAGCTGCTCTATGTCTTTGAGATATTTTATGTGATAAATCTCTTGACCATCAAGCTTTCAATTTTGATGATGTATCGCCGTATTTTCACCAACATCTCTCGGCTGTTTCGCGTGGGCGCGATGATCTGTGGTGCAGTTGTCACGCTCTGGGCCACTGCTTTCGTACCGGCAGCCATTTTCCAGTGCACGCCAGTGGCCAAGGCGTGGGATATCGACATTCCTGGTCATTGCATCAGTCTGCAACTAGCCTTCTACTGTGTCGCACTACCCAATATTCTCACTGATGTTGCCATTTTATCGCTGCCCGTTCGATCTTGTTGGCAATTACACAGGAGCGTCCTCTACCGTCTGTCTCTCATTGGCATCTTTATGCTTGGTATTTTGTAAGTGGTCGTGGAATCTGTTGGCCACCTGGTGGACTGATGCTGACACATCCTCCTGGAAGCGTTGTCGGTGTGAGTATTTATCGATTTACCACTCTATTCCTGTATTCACCACACAATGTCCCTGGTATGTGCATCTTCAGTATCTTTCCCCACTGTTGCAGGAGACTGAATCTTCCTCTAATCGGACCTGTGGATAAGGAACCATCGGGCCATCAACGATATGGTCAGTCATTGAATGTGCGGTGGGTATAGTATGCGCATGTCTGCCCACCATAACCCCGGTGATACGGATAGTCTGCCATAGATTTAACTGTTCGTGTTGGTCAGAGGGACAGTCAGGTCCCCAGAACAATGTTAATAATGACAGTCCAACGCCCGTCCGTCGACGCGTATTCAAGGTGTGGGACAGTGTTAGTTTCCCACAAGGGATCAGCACTCTACCGAGCCAGGACACCCGTACAACCCTATCTGATCAGCGCTCCTTGGTTAAGCCTCCCTCAGTGGAGAACAACGACTTGGAGTTATCGCCTCTCACAGAGTGCTTGACGGTGCCATCTGGTCGGAGCACATTAGGAGACCCAACCCTACCGCCAGGGCATGTATAGACAGATTCTATGCTGGATCAATTTCTTTTTCTTCTTTTTCCTTTCAGCGAGTAATCTAAAGATGCATAAAAAAGAGTAAGGCCTCTCAAGTTGCCAAACACAAAGAAAAGGCACGTATTAAGAAAACTTCCTTGTAGTTCTGGTAGGGCTGACGAACGCCGAAACCCTCATCTTAGAGCGATGGTCTACAATTATGAAAACCATTTCCGGTATTACTGCAATCGTGAGTTAAAGTAGATGAAATAATATTGAATTCGGGCTGCTGAAGAGCTTCAAACAACTACCAGCATATTATTTGTACTGCCGAGCCCACTTAATATACCGTAGCATATGGCGATCTGACCCACCGAAGATCGATTGTCGATCGATTATCTCAGATCTATGACAGTTCATGTCAAAGCACCGGTATATCCCATCGAAACTAATGCACCCTAAGATACAGCATATTAATGCAACACAGTCAAGGATAGACCACACCAGGACACGGCATGGGCCACACAACGATATATCGAGGTTGGGACCGATACACCGGTTGATGTTAACCGGAATGCGCATGAGAAAGAATATAAATTGGATTACAAGCCCCCAATCTTGATTGAAATTGGGAAATAGATTGCTCCGCGTACTATACGCTGACAGCGGAGCACATTGTGTGCGATATGGTATGGATGTGGCTAGGCCTTTGTATCTCTTATCAAATTAGCAGATGCAACAAACTAGCACCATTCCCACAGTATATGGAATACATGAACGCCAGACAAAGTAAGGATAATACCAAAAGAGGGAAACGTAACAAACGCTATGTCATAATCTTGAGTATACAGACATTGTGGTATGGATGATAATTTGTTTTATCAGTTGCAAGAACGGTCTTGTCCATTTCGCCAACGCCCAACCCCTACGGGATTATCATCCATACGACAGTACCAGCCACCGCTACTGCGACCACGGCCGTGATAATCCCTGCCCCAGCCCGATCACCAGTAGTGATCGGCTTAGGCTTATTCGGCTCCTCGTCATTATGGTGGTCAATCTCAGTCTCTGTAGCATCTGGATTGGACTCAATAGTCTTGGGTGATTGCGCCTCAAAGAGCATTAGATTGCTCGTGATACCACCAAGCGCAGCCATCTGCACCTCCAAACCGGTTGGGCCCGCCGGCTCAGTTGAATACCACCGTTCTCCACAGAGGTTTTGGTCCCCTCCAGAACACTGCTTCGAGATAGCCGCGGCGGACCCTTGCAGCTTCGGCGTGATGCGCTCTCTCGTCGAGGGAACCAGAATGGCAGTGAACGCGAGCCACATGGAAACGTATCCCTTGAAGCCCAGCTGGTTCCGGTCGCATGTTAAGATGGGTTCACAGGCGACCTCGGAGAGGACAACGCCATTGCCTTCCTTGGGGAAGAAGGTCGTCAATACAGAGCCCAGCAGGCCGTCGACGCGCTTGAGCCACTTGTCTGAACCGTTCGTCTGGTATTGTCAGTCAGCCTCCACATCCCGATAAGAGTACTAGAACTACTCACATGATTATACATGAACGCTGCCCCGGCGAGATACGTCCCGTAGTTGTAAGACCACTGCTGGTCTCCTGCATCGCTGCAGTTATTCAAATTGGACGTTGAGTCGGCGACATACCAGCGATCGGTCTGTAAAAGTGGCGAGCCCGCAGACCAGTCCCAGATGCGGTCTGCCCATTCTGCATAGGTCTCGTTCTTAGTGAATCGCGCAAGTCGGGCGGCAAGCTCGAAGAGCCCACCGTTGGAGATGGCGTTTTTCATGGTGTAGCCCTCCTGGTAGGGCCAGAGCTGCCACCGCATGCCGCCGTTGCAGGCCGATTCATCCCATCGCTCTACTTCCATGTTGAACACCACGCGGGCAAGAGATGTCCACGAGGGCTTGCCGGAGATCTCCGGGAATCCGGCCTCGGAGGCTGTAATGGTTGCGAGACCCCAGAACATTTGGTCATCATTGCCCTGGCGACAGTTAATGATCTTGTACAGTAGTATAGCACTTACAGACACAGGAGGGGACAACGCACCAGCCAGTCGCTAACATTCTTTGAATAGTAATCATAATTCTCGCCCGCCTGGAACATTAAATCATGCGACACGACAGCGTTATAGGTGTCGTCGCCCGACGCCTGCCAGTACTGGATCAATGTCATGAACATGCTTCCGGCCACATACCATGTGTCGGTTAGTTTTCCAGGAATGCCTTCAGTTTCGTTCTTCTTGTAGAAATCCATCATGGGAGCAGCAACTGCCTTGCCGGCCTGCTTCAAGGAGTCTACCGAGCAGTGAGTCAAGATGTATTTCTTAATCCATTTGTATTAAAGCCCCATCCATACCGACATTATTCACATCGATTCCCAGACCGGCTAGAGCTCCTTGCCCAGAGAGGAATACCAAGACAGCCAAGCCAACTTGGCAGAAGCTTAGACAGTGCATTTGTGCCTGTTATAGACGTCTGGGACCCGTCGATGTTTTACAATATAGAAATTGGAACGGATACTCGCATAGCAGATCTTTATCAAGAATCTTGAATAAACCGCTTTATGCCTGGCGAACCACGGATACGAACTCCATGGACTCGAGTGCAAATAGGGAAAAATTCAGGGGGATCATTCTTTAATCTGATTACTGCGAGGCTAATCCAAGCACCCAATCATTCCAGAATGGCGGGTCCAATTTCGCTTATGCAGTCAGAAACTGAGACATCCGATGAGGCCCATCAAACTAGTGATCCTATACACGACGCTAACGTCGGAGCCCTAGTCTTTTCAGGCGGGAGCTTCCGCTTAGCCTGACAGGGTCTACTGCGAACCCTGATCACTAGCCTAAAAAGGGATCACTACATGTAAGACTGGGTCAGTCTAGGTGGTTTATGGTATTTTTATCTCAGTGTGGGTATTTTGAAGTAGTCTGGAGTAACCAATGGACGTTCTCCATAGCACTGCCCACTATTCAACCGTTCTTCATTTATTGTCCCATTCATGTGAAGGGAAGAACGATACTGAAAAATCATTTCCCCCCTTCTAAGTGTGGTAACGTACTTTGTACGCACATTGTAGTCAATAAGGACGTGCTTAAAAGTAACTGGAAAGGGATGGACCCACGTGCTTTCTCTCCTGACCAGCCAATACCCTAAACACAGCAAATCACGTCAAGCATCAGACACCTCACTCGTTAAAGGTTGAAATGCACTACTAGCAAATTGATATGGCAGACCGAGTATAGTTTGCTTCTGCTTTACTAGTTCTTGAACATGTATTATTGTTGTGAGTTGATACTTTTCTACCTTAACCCTATCGTTCTGAGGGAAATGACCTTAAGCGCGATTGATCCAAGTCTGTTGGCAGTATGGATCTCCTGTTCCTTGAAGCTATTCGTAATGGTCCAGGCAGATGAGTAAGGTAGACTGTGTCTGCCTATTCGGCGAGCCTGAATGTAGTAGATCATAGGCACTCAGATTTAACTTGCTGTAGACATCTGGTCTAACGTTTTTAAGTGATTAAGCGCTCTTAGACCCTGTGGATTTCATTTTCGATGTATATAAATCTTGAAATTATGTTAAGATCCATTCATAGAATGTGTACTGTAGTAGGCATAGTTGTAGTCTATGATCAGGTTTGCATTTCGATTATCAGTGCAGACTCAAAACAGCTCTAAGCATCTTGTGCAGATTATATTGATCTGCATTGTATGTTCTTATTAAACAGCAGGAACAGTGAAATACAATATACTATATCCTAATGCTGGCTTTCACAATCCTTTTGTTTGGCCTACATGATATGATGTCGTTATACATCTCCCAGCTGTGTTTATGGTGAGCAAACGAGGTAATAAACACGTAGATCGTGCTCGCCATCACGACAGGTGCAAAGCTATGTGATGATGCCGAGACAAAGCTGTCAACACAGCACATATTCTTTCATTTGGTACATGAGTAACACGTAGCCTTTAACTGTCATTGATCCTGCTTTGTTTCCTCCCTTCAGCTGTCTTTCCACTCAAATCTTGGGATAGACTCAACCAAAACACTTTTCGTATTCAACGAATCCTCCGGCTTTCCATATCTTATCGTATTCATCTCCACTATGCCCATCATGAACCCTGAACCAATGGACACCGAGCAAAAGCGCAAGCCGGAGCATACCCCCAAAGACGCGCCTTCATCAAGCATATCAACACCACGACCCGAACAGCGCGCAACCTCGACTCCGACCAGAAAGGCAAAGCGCTCCAAGCAAGCACGTAAGCTGAACCAGAGCATTCCACTTCAGTCAGCATGCTAATGAGGCCCACCGAGCAGACACGCCCGCTGTCTCAGGATTAGGGCCTCATGATCTCCCCGACGCAGGACCGAACCCCAACCCAGCAATTGAATACTACTTAAATCTCCCGGTCCAGCGAACCCTAGACTGGCAGACAGACCGAAACAACCGCCCAGTTATACGAGAACTCACGAACAACCTGTCGCGCCTGGCAGCGTTCGTTCAAACACGAGGCACCGTAACCTCCGAGCCTTGTACTTTCTGTAGAGAGCATCTTGGCGTATGGAAGGCCTGTATCATAGGCTCTGATACTACAGCCGACACGAAGATCCATGGGTCCTGTGCGAATTGTCGCTTTAGTAGACGCTATACTTGTGCTCATCGTGAGTATAGTATCACTTAGCGTGTCTTGGTATTTGTGTTGATGGTCTTGGTTAGGTATTCACTGTGAGAGCTCTGAAGATATCGGCAGTTCGTCTGGTACTAGAGAGGGGACTGATCCGTCGTCTCAGCCCCTCGCCAGCCAGGAAGTTCACATCGCACGTCCCGTGTCTGATGAAGAGGCCGAGCGGTTTCTCTTACTTTTGCAGCCTAGCTCATCTCAGGGCCAGAGTGGTCCCACTACCCAAGCGCCATCTAATGTGCAAGAGTCTGAGCATTCAAAGTCAGTCACATGGACGAAGGTGCCAGAGCCTGGAAGGACTATGACTTGTATGACCGCAGCTTCTTCAGAGGATGGTAGGGTGAAGTGTAGACATGATGGCAAGGCGATCGCCTTTCCTCTTCGACCTGAGGCCTTTCATAACCTTCCGTTGCTCAAACAGGCTCTTCTTGATATGACACAGCACTATGATGTGATAAGAAGGCGAATCGAGCAGATTGAAGGCACGGAGCCACATCAAAGTACGGTTAACCCCTGGGATCTTGTTAAGGGCGGGTGAGTTGGCCGGTTGATTACCTTGTGTGTATTCTGGTCTTTGGGGCCATTTGGTGTCATCTCCTTGGGGTTCTTTCAGGAGGATGTATAACATTTGTTTTCATCGTTGTTTTGTTACATTTTCAGGTGTTCGTCTTTTGAACATGTACTCCAACCCTCATGTCATCATGGGATATTGCACTTACTACTTCCATTGAACATAGGCATATTGCGTTTTGTCTGCTATCTTGATTCAGAAACGGTGTTAACTACATGGTCCAGAAATATGTACATTGCGGTAAGATGTGAAATTGGGAGCATCACACTAAAGCCTCGCCTTCTTCTCCAAAGCCTGACGCCTCGTTCGAAGCGCTTTCGTCTCCTCCTGCAGCGCAAGGCCCATCATGATCTCCTCACTTCCGCCCCCAACAACATGAACCCGGGCATCACGACTAATCTGCTCAATACGTGCCCCCTTTCCAGCCTTATTATACCCAGCACCACCGAGTATTTGCTGGGCCTCTCTGACACTTTTCTCCAGGGCTCTGGTAGACATCACTTTGAGCAAGGCAGTCATACCTCCAATTCGGACATCGTCGGTAGGTCTGTCCTTGGTCTGCTCGAGGATATTCACAAGTTGTTCCATGAACGCGTATGCGGGTTCGATCATGAGCCCGAACTTGAAGATCTTCGACTGTATGGCTTGTCTTTGTATCAACGGAGCGCCGAATGTCTCGCGCTGTGTGGCGTAATGGAAGGCATCTTCGGCGCACACACGAGCTAGACGCAACGATGCGCAGGCGAGGCTGAGACGCTCGGGGTTAAAATCTAGCACGGTATTAGTCATGAACAGATATAATTCAGTATGGTAATAGGTGGAGTTACTTGACATGATGAGCGGAAAGCCCTTGTTTTCCTCTCCGATGAGGTGGTCTACCGGGACCCGGACGTCATCCAGCTCGATGAAAGTGGATCCTAGCACATAGCACATTAGCGATCAAGGACGCAAGAATCTCAATGGCAAACAAGTGTCCTCACCACTTGCATGAACACCGGAATTATACATCCTTCGTCGCGTTACCCCAGGCGCCGCCAGAGGAATCACCAGCAAGCTAATACCACCCCTTCCAGGACCGCCAGTCCTCACCGCAGCAGTACAATAGTCAGCCCAGATACCATTGGTGATCCACTTCTTCGCGCCATTAACAACATAGAAATCGCCTTCACGCTTTGCCGTCGTCGAGATATTCGCGACATCCGACCCAGCTATCAAACAGGCATATCAGTAAACAAAAGTAGTCATCACTCCGGTGAGAACATCACTAACCATCAGGCTCTGTAATCCCCAAACAAAACCGAATATCCCCCTTCGCCACCCCGGGAAGCCACCTCTGCCTCTGCTCCTTTGTTCCAAACCGTGCAATTGGCGGACACCCGATGCCATTCCCACCGCCCAGTCCCCAGATCACACCCACGTATCCGGTCCGGATGAGCTCATCGCCGACAATGAGCGAGCACCACGTATCCCATTTCTCGCGTGGCACGTTGTTCGGGAGGGATAGTCCGGCGGCATCTTCGATCGTGGTCAGGGGATGAACGATTCCGAACCCCAGTTCGCAGTGGCGACGGCGCACGGGTTCGGGGACTTGGCCAGCGGCTTCCCATTCATGGGCGTATGGTGCAATTGATGATTCTACGTAGTCGCGGACATAGGCGCGGAGACTGTGGTGGAGGTCGGTGTAGTATGGGTTCTTGACGTCGAGCTGGGGGAGCAAGGGCTCGCTGTATGGGGCTGTTGGGGCGCGATCTTGGCGGGCCATGGTTTAATGACAGATGAATTAAAATAGAACAATTAACGGCACTCCTGCGTTGGATATGGTGGTCCTCGGTTGTAGATCAGGGTCTCTTTATCTTATCCGGGGTTGATGCGGGGAAAGCTTTCTGGGAGACGTCTCGACCGAAACCGAGGGCCGCGGACATCCTACACGTGTAGTACTCAGAAGGTCCAACCTCGCTACTCCCCTATATACGTGTACCTCAGCGCATTCTCTAAAGCATTAGGATTAACTATGAGGCTTTGATAGATACGGTCCAGAAAGTTCATTGGGTAATATCAACTACCTCAATATCGCCTATGGCTGAACTGGGGTTGGTACCAACATACCATCTATTAACCGAAGGCTCTTGTTTTCAATTATTCCAAAGTCCTGTGTTGGATTATCTGAGAACTTTGGTTCAGCCAACATAGAGAGGTCAGCTTCATCCAGGATGAAACGAGCCAGAGTGCGAGTGGGTGGCACTATAAAATCACTCTCGCCGTGGCCAGCAGGGATCAGTCACTGAGGAAAAAGCGGCCCTAAGCTGGGTTCTGCCAGTGTAGATCATTGGGACAATAGATAAATGGGACAAGAGCAGTATTACAGCATTCAACAGCTTGCGAGTGAGAGGAATGGGGGTTAGATTCTAATGTTATATGCTTATTTCAAAGTATTCTCCGCCGCAATGATCTTCAACTTGATGTTTCAAGTCTCCGATATATTTCATGTACTCAGCGCTTGATCGAGACAGATGTACAATGATGCAATATATGAGCAAATATGCAGTACTCCTGGCACAGCTATGGCTTGTGACAAACCCCATTAGGGGCACGGTGCCCTCTGAGCGACAGTCAGAATATTGTGCAGATGCTGCTTGACGTCGGATAAGCTCCAGCGCTTCTGGGGTAAGGGTTCCAGCATCCCACTGATGCAGGTCATTAATTCCTCGGCGATAGATACATGCCCGTCATATTTCTCCTCTCCCAAATCAATCTTCTGTGCGAAATCACAAGGGAATGGCGCACGTCCCAAAGCGGATCCTGTTGACTGATCCTGCTGACAGCGCGTCAATTCCCCTAGAACGAACTGGCGTTCCATCTTGGTGTTTAAGCGATACAGAAGCTCGAAGAGGATCACCCCAAGCGCAAAGACATCCAGGGACTCGTCAACCTTGTAACAGCCGCCTGTGTCTTCTGAGCTCTCGGCATTATCTACAGCGAGATGAACCAAAGGTGGGCGATAAAACTCTGTCCCAACAACATGGTTCACCTTCGTATTGTGCTGTAAAGAGGTACTGGGACTATCCGACTGATGCTCATTCAAGTGGGAGATATCGGCAACTAGACCGAAGTCACCGATTCGAGGGTGGGAATACCAGGAAGAATATTCGTTATCTAACTGACAGGGAGAGCATCCGTCAGAGTCTCGGTGATCAGGACACGACAGAAAGATGTTAGCAGGCTTGAGGTCCCGGTGTACTATCCCCTTAGAGTGCAGATATTCGACTCCTGAGATTATGCGCAGCATGAGTCTCAATGACGGGGCCAAGTGGTAGCAATGTCGGCGTGGTATCTGGTCATCTTTAAGCTCACATGGTTGCGAGTTCAAATATGAGCTAAGTGAAATGGGATGCAGTGACATCTGAATATGCAAAACCACTGCAGGAACTTGAGGCCCGCCGCGATGTCGTCGTTGTATCTGCAGCTTGGACGGGTCGTAACTTAACCCATCCGTGAAAATATCGTCATCCGTCCCTCCAAAGGTAGATACCTGGCTATTGGTAAAAGCGTCAAAGTCACGAGGAATCGATTCGGTATCCTCATCGTCTTCAAAGCCACCAGCCGAAGCCTGGGAATATTCGAACACGACTCCGAAGCTTTCGCTGTCGCTCGGTTCGGGACCGGCCAGGGCGCTTTGCGTGTTCTCACTCTCAACCTCGGCAGGGACCTCGCGGCCGTTTCGTACATAACCCGATATGTGCGCCTGTTCTACCCATGCTCCGTAGTAGCGGACGACGTTTGTGTGCTCAAGCCGAGCCAAGGTTCGTATCTCCTTCATGATATTTTCCAGCTGGTTCTCGTTTCCATCTTGCAATTGCTCTAGCCGCCGCTGACTGATAGGAATCTTCTTTACCGCATATGGCTGTCCGTCGATATGGTTTTTCACGTGATACACCTCTCCAAATGATCCACGGCCGAGGACTTTGACTTCGGCAAATTCCGTCGCATAACGTGATAAGTGGTTATGTGGTGTGGGCAGATTGCTTTCAAACAATGGGAAGCTTGCAGGCGAGCTTCCTGCGAGGTGTAACGATTGGCTTGGTAGACTTCCTACGTCAAGATGAACATTCTCTAACGCCCTGATGTTCTCTGCACTGGGGAGTCGTTTCCCGATATCTGCAAGGGAGGGCCTGTATAATCCACGTTTTGCAGGGCCTGCATACTCTTGATCTGGGTTACGTCGCACAGTATTTGAGGCCTTCGAAGCTAAGACAACATCTCCCGTTGTTCTGCGCGGTGGTACCTGCCGCTGAGTATCGTCTATGTCGAGATCCTCCAGTGCTGACATGCCAAGAACATCAAGGTTGTCCCGATAATACTGCCTTGTTGTCCGCAGCTCGTCTTTTTCGATTCCCCCGGCTATTACCCCATGGGAGGAGAGGAATCGTGACTTATAATTATACATCTTTCTTCCAAGGTACTGGACTTCTGGCGAGTCACGTGTGTAGCGCTTGTGTGAGCCTTCTTGTGCATTGAGAATATCCGCAGCCCGGCTGAGACAGTAGAATTCAAGGAGAGCAGCCGTCATCATGTTAGAATGAACTTCGGTGTCGACATCAAGTTCATTGTTTTCATTTGCATCGCCCTCGACGCTTTCATAGCTGCTTCCTTCCAAAAGGGGAGGCGACTTCGTTCCCGTTCCGGGAGCCTTAGCCTTCTTGGCAGTAGATCTTGATGGAGCATCTTCTTGTTCGTTCGGACCCCTATCCAAGCTAGATTCCTCGGACTCGGATTCGGAAGAGAAATCTGCAGGTGACCTGAACATCGACATCTTAAAACTAATATAATTCAAACAGGAAGAAGCATCAGATTTGCGGCTACGCTAGAGCCATGTAAGGACATGACAATGGCCATCTAATAGCGTCGTCTCGAGGTACGAAGGCAGATACTGTGGAGGGTTTTATCAAAATAAAGCCTTCATACCAGGGAGCGCTACCGAGTATCTGCAAGGGGCGCGATGGAAAGATTGTGCGATATATAGTTTTCGTTGATAAGTCGACACCAATCGGGGCACGATAGCGGTTAAAAGCCAGCCCGATCGGCAAGCTTTGGAGTTGACAGTTGTTGTTCAGAAGATGCCACGGTTTCTGGTTCCAATTGGTTCTCACGCAGGGCGGTTCCGTTGGCCTTGTCCGCCTTCCATTCGATTCTAAATTCCAGATGCCATCAACAGGGCGCACACTAGGCAACGCTCTTGACTCAGAGTTTCAGGTTCCCACAAATCCCATCAAATCAAACGATCCGCTTGTGTTGTTCAAACTAGTCGAGTCTCCCGAAGAATCGGTAAACTCCCTTGCCCGGTGAGGTCATTCGGTGTGGAGTTGCATTGTTAGTGGGATGTGGAATTCTTTCCGTGAGTCAAATTCGAAGTCCCTCCCAAAAGTGGACACCCGCCACGCTGCCTTAGGCCGCCATCTCTGCCTTTCCACCCCACATTTTGTCTACATATACCTGGGATCGGGATAAAGGAGGTTTATTTTGTTCGGTTTTGTGAATGTACCTACTACATAGACAGACGTCATATCCTTCTTTACGACGTATATTCGGCAACCTCCGGCACCTCCTCCGCGTACTACCGGTGTCACGGCGATTCTACATAGACAGATATATATAGTTCATGGCCTGATTCTACTCAGGATACGAGACACCAAGAGAACCACCCCACCCATTTTTAAGTTACAACGTGATCACCGATTAGTATTTAATCGACATGCATGACCTCCAGAATACTTTCTCCTTGTGCTTTCGAGGTCAAAATCCCCAATACCTGCAGCAAGCCACGATGGAATCCTCAAAGACCACGTCTGATATTGCCATTGTTGGTGGAGGAATCGTGGGGTCCGCGCTGGCCTATTTCTTATCCCAGACTGACAAGAAAGTGGTTCTTATCGATCGGTCGTTTTCACAGTTGAACGGATCGACAGGTTATGCTCCCGGCCTTGTTGGTCAATTCAATGAATCTGAGGTTCTTACCCGCCTTGCCATGGACACTGTGAGAGAATACACGAAGGTACCCGGCGGATTCGATGCTGTTGGAGGTCTTGAAATTGCTACTAGCTGTGAAGGCGTCGACCGATTAAGGTCGAGATGTGAGTTGGCTAAGAGAGCTGGACTCCGTGCCGAATTGATATCCTCCGGGCAGGCAGTTAGCTTAGCCCCAGACCTGGTCAATGACGATCACCAAATAGCTTTGTACTTTCCTGGTGATGGAGCTGCGGATGCTATCAGAATAACCTCGTTCTACCAGGAAAATGCACAAGGCAAGGGCGTCGAACTCATCGAAGCAGAAGTTACCGAAATCCAACAGGCCAATGGCTGCGTGAATGGTGTGATGACCACATCAGGGCTCATCCCGGCAAAGAAAGTCATTATTGCCACGGGAATTTGGGCAAGTAACCTTTGCCAGTTCGACATTCCAATTCCAGTTGTACCTGTCGCGCACCCATATATGTATGGCGAGCATCACACACCAAAATTACGCAAGGCGCCTTGGGTGAGATGGCCACAGCATCATGTATACGCCCGTGATCATGGTACTTTCTTTGGCTTGGGCTCTTATGATCATGCCCCTGCTATCAATGAACCGAGGGACACTGCTATTGGTGACTGGATCGGGCAGTTTGATGAGACATTAAGCCGTGCCATGCGTTTGATACCGGAGGAGACGAAGTTCGTTCCGAGAAAGCGATTCAACGGGATCTTCTCAATGACACCCGACAATATGCCGTTGGTAGGAAGTATCCCCTCTACCGAGGGTCTGTACATGGCAGCGGCGGTGTGGGTTACCCACGCAGCTGGAGCAGCGAAGTTCTTGGCTCAATTACTTGAAGAACAGCCCGTCGATGATGTTATTAGGCGAGCACTGGATCCTAGCAGATTCCAAGGAAGAGATATGGCAGCCTTGACACAGAAATCTCTGAATGGTTACAACAATATTTATAAGACAGAGGAGAGCGGAGCACCCAAGGTATAACTTCTGGGGGAAACGCTGTTTATCAGTCAAGTTGGTGACAGCTGGACCTGAGGTGCGGTCTTTTTTATAGCATCTTAACAACCATGGCGGGCTTGTTGCGATTTATTTCTCAAGATGAAGCATGGTTTGTAACCCAAAGGTTATGCCCTCATGTGTTGCACTTCTCAACTCTATATATTGATCTCGTTTAAATAAGATACCAATAACCTTGCTGTTCGAATATCGCTACTTGTTTGTCCGGAGATTTTATGAGTAATGCCACTCAGTATAGACTATCAAGTGTGCACCTACAAGAGTACGTAGTGATTACCCGGAGAACAGGTCTCGCCAAATTCTATACGAATTGAAATTCTTCATGTTTTACTCCGAACTGGAAAGGAAACTACCAGTCGGACGCTTATGACGTCATCGGACCAAGCACAATTGCACGGCCTTGTGAATTTTAGTGGCAGTGTTAAATCTAGGGGGAAAGATATACAGAGTATCAAAGGAATATATAGAAAGAGAAGGAAAAAGCAAATAGTATTCCTTAACCTGGACTTTCGTACTCCGTAATGCTACCCTAGTTGATAATGGCTATCACCACGTGACTTTTGTCAACGCGTCACGTCCGGCGCGAACAAGACACGACCTGCATGAATGGAGCATAATTGCCCGCGACTCCGCCTATAGTGCTCCCATGGATTAGTTCTCACGACTCACCAACCCTACTTCACATAGGTTGCATTGTTGATAGTATCGGCCTACTGCGGCGGTTTTATGATCTTTCCGTCATGCCCGAAGCTGTCGCGACGCCCCAGAAGCGGGTTCTGGGAGATGCATCGAATAATCCGCGCGGTATCCTGAAATCCCCAGACGCGAGTAAGAAACGGAAAATCGACAGCAAACCACCCGCGAGAGTCAATGCGCCCGTTAAAAATGGCCAACGTAAAGTGCCGGGCTCGAGTCAGTTACAGAAGAGTCAGTTCGAGGAGGAGGTGCTTGAGAAATTGACACAGGACATCAATGACTTGAAGGATAGCAATGCGGAGAAGGACCAACAATGGGAGCGGCCTCCGCTTGGCGAGTTTGACCCTACGAAGGAGAGTGTCTGCTTCCAACAGATTGATGCCGAAGAAGGAACGCTCATGGGTGGCAAACCGGCCGTTAGACTGTTTGGAGTCACAGAGGTATTGTCTGCGCGGTGTCGATGATCTGCGAATTGCTCTAACGTCCCGTACAGGCTGGCCAATCCGTCTTGCTGCATGTAACCGGCTTCCAACATTACCTCTATATCGCCGCTCCGGTGAACTTTACGAAAGAAGACTGCGACCCGTATCGGGCTTTCCTGGAAAGCAGAATCGGTAATTTCCAGACGATGATCCAGTCGGTTCAAGTAACTCTGAGAGAGAACATCTATGGCTATCAAGGGAATCAAAAGAGTTGGTACCTGAAGATCACCGTCACCGAGCCGAAGTTTATCAGCAAATTGCGAGGCGCGTTGGAGAACGGGGGCCAAAGCATGAACTACAAAGGTCTTTGGACTGGCATTGAAAAGATTGCCACCTTTGACAATATCCAATATCTTTTGAGGTTTATGATTGATACAAATATCTCCGGCATGTCCTGGGTAGAAGCTAAGGCGGGAAAGTACCGACTTCTTCACCAAAAAGAAAAACACTCCAATTGCCAGATCGAAGCCGTTGTCGATTATCGCGACCTGGTTGCCCACCCACCTAATGGGGAATGGGCAAAAATGGCGCCGCTCCGTATATTATCCTTCGATATCGAGTGTGCTGGACGAAAGGGTATCTTTCCAGAACCAAACCAAGATCCTGTCATCCAGATCGCCAACGTCGTGACTCGCTATGGAGAGTCAAAGCCTTTCATCCGAAATGTATTTGTTTTGGATACGTGTAGCCTGATTGTCAATACCCAGATCTTGGAGTTTGAAAAAGAAGAGAAAATGCTGATGGCTTGGCGCGATTTCGTGGAGAAAGTCGACCCTGACGTGATTATTGGATATAACATTGCCAACTTCGATTTCCCTTACCTTCTGGATCGAGCGAAGCACTTGAAGTGCACTGGATTCCCTTACTGGACTAGGTTGAACGGCGTTTTGACCCAGGCTAAAGAAACAAGCTTCTCTAGTAAACAGATGGGCAACCGTGATACAAAGGCGACCAATACCAACGGAAGAATCCAACTCGACCTTTTGCAACTGGTCCAAAGAGATCATCAGCTGAGAAGTTATACATTGAACTCTGTGTCTTACGAGTTTCTGGGTGAACAGAAGGAAGATGTTCACCACACAATGATCACTGAGTTGCATAACGGAACACCCGACTCAAGGCGACGTCTTGCCGTGTACTGTCTTAAGGACGCATACCTCCCTCAGAGATTAATGGACAAGCTCATGTGCCTCGTTAATTATACAGAGATGGCAAGAGTAACGGGTGTTCCATTCAATTTCCTTTTATCACGCGGTCAACAAGTCAAATTCATGAGTCAGTTATTCCGGAAGGCCCTGGAACAACAACTGGTTATTCCAAATAATACTCCAGAAAGTGAACAGGAATACGAAGGTGCTACTGTCATTGAACCGGTTCGAGGCTACTATAGTGTTCCTATTGCAACTCTGGATTTTGCTTCCCTATACCCCTCCATTATCCAAGCCCACAATCTATGCTACACAACATTATTGAACAAGAAGGCCGTTGAAAAGTACAATCTGAAGAAGGATGAGGACTACATCGTGACGCCTAATGGAGACTTGTTCTGCACAACGAAGGTCCGCAAGGGTCTCTTATCTCAGATTTTAGAAGAACTGCTTTCCGCAAGAAAACGAGCGAAGAAGGAGTTGGCGAGTGAAACAGATCCTTTCAAGAAGGCTGTCTTGAACGGAAGACAGCTCGCCCTTAAGATCAGCGCTAACAGTGTTTACGGTCTCACGGGTGCAACGGTTGGAAAATTGCCATGTTTACCTATTGCAAGTAGCACAACCAGTTACGGTCGTCAAATGATCGAAAAAACGAAGCAGGAAGTGGAAGCACGATACACAATTGCGAATGGCTATTCCCACGACGCAAAAGTTATTTATGGTGATACCGACTCCGTCATGGTCAAATTTGGTGTCACGGAGCTAGCGGACGCCATGAAGCTTGGACAGGAGGCTTCGGAATACGTCTCTTCGAAATTCCTGAAGCCAATCAAGCTCGAGTTCGAAAAGGTGTATTTCCCGTACCTCCTCATCAACAAGAAGAGATATGCTGGCTTATACTGGACGAAAACCGAAAAGTATGATAAGATGGACACCAAAGGTATCGAGACTGTTCGTCGTGACAACTGTTTACTGGTGCAAAATGTCATTGAGACAGTGCTGCACAAGATCTTGATTGACAGAGACGTTGACGGCGCCCAAGAGTGAGTCTCCATACTTAGCGTTCCTTAGTCTGTAGCATTATCATATCATAACAACTAACGTGCCTCTAGGTATGTCAAGGAAACGATTTCAGACCTTTTACAAAACAAGGTCGACATGTCGAAGCTTGTGATCACAAAGGCTCTTTCTAAGTCCGACTATGCAGCCAAGCAGGCACACGTAGAACTTGCTGAGCGTATGAAAAAGCGTGATGCGGGTTCTGCGCCTACCCTTGGCGATCGTGTTGCGTACGTTATTGTCAAGGGTGCTGGTGGCTCAAAGAACTACGAGAAGTCTGAGGACCCTATTTACGTTCTTGAGAATAATCTCCCTATCGACACCAAGTATTACCTGGACAATCAACTTGCAAACCCTCTCGGCCGTATCTTCGAGCCCATTCTCGGAGAGAAAAGAGCTGGACAGCTTCTTACCGGCGAGCACACACGGTCCATCTCAGTAGCCGCACCAACTATGGGTGGGCTTATGAAGTTTGCGAAGAAAACCGCCACCTGCATGGGGTGCAAGAAACCCCTTTCCGGCAAGGCTGAAATGGCCGGTGCTGTGTGCGAGCACTGTCAGCCGCGGCTTGGCGAGCTGTATACGAGATCGTTGACGAAAGTGTCCGATCTCGAGGTCCGGTTCGGGCGGTTGTGGACCCAATGCCAGCGCTGCCAGGGCAGTTTGCACTGCGAAGTCATCTGCTCGTCCAGGGACTGTCCGATCTTCTATATGCGTATGAAAGCAAAGAAGGACGTGGAAGATGCACAAAAGGAGCTCTCTCGGTTTGATTTCGACGCCGGAGCGTGGTAAAACTCGTATTTCTGGGTATGGTTAGCGCGGCTTGTATAAGTATTAAGACTCCTTTGCTTATTTCTCGGGGTCGATTGATTTTTATGGCGTCTTGGGCAACCACCATGGATAACGATGGAACCAATCCGGACTGGAGGATTGTGTCTAGATACCAAATAATGAGAATATTCGCACATATGTACACCTGTACCGGGACTTTTAGACCGCTCTGTTTCCACTTCAGTGCTCTCTGAACATGAGCACCCTGTGCAGGGTGGCTCTGCAAAAACCTATTTCAGTCTCTGCGACTAGGAAACTGGTCCGCGAAGACAAGGCTCGTTCGGCATCACAATCCACGGATAAAAAGAAGAACCCGACCGAGACGAGACTCGAACTCGCAAACCTTTGGTACCGGAAACCAACGCGCTACCATTGCGCCACTCGGCCGACTGCTGCCAAGGTGAAGAGAGATTTCGAACTCCGTCAAATGGATGTCTTCGAGGCCATGTTCCAAAGATACGTCCAGTTAGTGACTGTTTCCCGGTATCAGAATCAATTTACTAGCATACGCGGAGGAAGAAACCCCTCAACGATATCTCCTGCGAATTTTTCGATGGCGTCATTCACTTTGTTTTATTTGATCAGAACTCCAAGAAGCGAAATCATCGAAATATGATAAGGCAACTCTCAGTTCGCAGCTCTCCGGACATGTACCACTAGTGGCGGACTGTTTAGCGGCGGGATGATCCGGTACGGACCTTTCCTATTGGTCTACTTTCGATATATTTGTGCTCCCGATACCCAACATACATGGCAATTGCTCGCTGTTGCAGGTCTCCCGGACCCTACTTCCGGGTGGCACCTTGATGTCACAGATCCGATGATGACTCTGTGACCGTGTAGTCCAGATATATCAGAGTATAATTCTCAAGATAAGAGAGGATCAGTATTTTACGGGGGAAATAATACAGTATTAGTACTCCGAGCAATATAGAAGTCACGATATATAAATCCCTTTTTCTTCCCCCCGAGAGCCCAGTACGGACGATGAGGATCGCTGTGTGGCATCTGTAAAGACAGTTCGTTGACTGATCTATTCTCAATTTATTTCGTGATGCTACAGTGCCATCCCTCGCACTGGTAGACATCCATCATCATAGATACCAAGCATGGAGGAAGAGTCTATGCTTGCCCTACTCATGGGCCATGGTGGATATATTCATCCCCAAAACAGGTTATACCAGGGGAGTGGCAAAAGAAATTCCTGCGGCCTCCTACACGGACGGGATAAATATCGGTCTATCCTCTCGGGTATTTCTCTTTTTGGCAACACCGAAGACCTGTCATGCTGTCTGAGATCGTCTCGAGTCTAAAGAAAATTGGCTCGGAATGTTCGCCCAATCCCTGCTCCTTGTGGTCTATGTCGACCGGAAGTACTGTTACCCTGGCCCAGAGGTGCCCGTCACGATGCTAACAAGCCAGAGGTAGGAACATACGTGCCGCAGTTTGACTGCAATATCGCCGTAATTTCCACATTTTCATCGAGCGTTCCAGCACATATCGCCACGAGACTTTGAGAGGTACCTTCACCGAGCCACATGCCGATCTCCGTTTTCCAGCCGACACCGCGAGACCTGGGCACCATGCTAGAAAACGGGGATGTGTTAGTTGTAGACGACCTCGTTCCGCTGGGTCTGCGCAGGAGTATTTCTGGTGGAGACGTGAGTCAGGCAACAGAGAATGCGTAATTATATTGTCATGTAAATTCCAACAGCTTTACCCTATGGATGACTTCCTTTACATAGATCGTCTCCAACACGAACAGGAACAGAAGGCACAACGCGAAAAAGGCGCACGTACGAGTGGGTACCAGGAGATGGATGGATATTTAGGTTCAAGAACAACTCCATAGATCCATATCTATATCCCCGCCCCGATGCCGACGAGACTCGGACATAAGGGAACACCGAGCAAGTGCATCACTAAGAAGTTCTATAAGAAGCTTCATGCATCGCCGTTACTCTAATGCCACCATCCTTACATTTTTCGGACCTCCGTTGCTACCCACACCATGACGAACCCAGCGATTGGAAAATATCTCTTTACTGGAGGCTATGTGGCGACCATGGATGGTTCGCTGGGCGAGTTCGACCGTGGTGCCGTGTTGGTTGAGGACGGTGTGATCACCGCCGTGGGAAGGGCTGACGAGTTCTCAGCCTCAGAGTGTGAAGTCATCGATACCAGCGGTGGCGTGGTCGTTCCGGGATTCGTGGATACCCATCGCCATACGAGCTTGTCGCTATTTCGCGGGATCGCGGCAGATCACTCGTTAGTCCGCTTCTTGCCGAACTGCTATTTGCGATGGCTACCAGCCGTCGGCGCAGAGGACATATACACAGCTTCCTTGGTCAGCGCGCTCGAGGCAATCGATAGCGGCGTCACCACACTTCTGGATTGTGTCGAAGCACCGAGTTCGAGACAGCATGCGGAAGCCAATTTACAGGCCTTAAAGGACTCGGGCATTCGTGCTTTCTACTGCTACGGGATGAGTGATGGCCAGTACGAAGGGTCGGGGAATGGCCTCTCCGGCTGGAAGGCCCGCCTAGCCCATCTAGAGGACCTCTACCGCTTCAAGAACGAGCACCACTTAGTTCGTGTGGGTTTACAAACCAGCCATCCGGGGCTAGTCCCCTTTGACCAGACGGAGAGAGAGATCCGGTTTGCTCAGGAGCATGGAATGCTGTGTTGCTCTCACACCGCTCCATTCATGCACACCGGCCTGCATAATGGCGTTCAGGAGCTCGCTGACCGGGGACTCTTGCTCCCTGATCACGTCCATATTCACTGCACGAGTCTGAACCATCATGAAATGGGGCTGCTTGCAGCCTCCGGTGGTAAAGTGTCCATTGCCACGGAGACAGAGATGCAAATGGGCATGGGTATCCCCCCAATCCGGGCGTGCATTGAACATGGCATTAAACCCACCTTGAGTATCGACACGACCAGCATTGTCGCACCCGACTATCTCGCCCAGATGCGTCTAGCGCTTCAGATGCAGCGGTTGCTTGATAATCATACGGTCCATGCCTCCCGCAAGGCCCCGACGCAACTCGACCTCGGAGTGCGCGATGTCTTGACCTGGGCCACTCGGAATGGTGCTGACGCTGTCGGAATGGCAGACCGAATCGGCACTTTGACCCCTGGCAAGCGGGCCGATCTCGTCTTTATCTCGTCGCAACGGTTTCTTAGTACGTCCGCGTTTCCTCTGGGGACAGCCATTCTACACTCCACTCCAGCCGATGTCCATACCGTCATGGTCGACGGGGTGATCCGAAAGCGTGACGGCCAGCTAGTCGGTTATGACCTCGACAGTATCCGCGCTAATGCAAATACTGCATTGCGACGTACCATGGCTAATTTACGGAATTTCCGTCCCGAGATGACTGAAAAGGAACTGGACCAGTTTCTTCTTGATGCTGAACGCTTGACACGGGCGAACTTGGCCAGAGCCTATGGGGGCTCGGTAGACAGTTGCTGGACGTCGAGCGTTCCTTGACCTAGAGTATGCATAGGGTCAGGTTCGGGTTCTGCATTGATAACGTTGACCCTACTTGTATGGTATAACTAGTTAACTAATAAAGGTGTTTGGTAAGCAAGTTGGTCAACCAATGTTCTTTGCGCCTGCTAGACATTGAAGCTATTCAAATATCAGGTACTATCAAAAGTATATACATTATCAAAAGCTCAAATAGAACAGAAAGGCAAGATTCTACTAGCTATATTAATTTTGAAAAACGAAATTTTAATATTCTTAAAGCTGTATATACTTTTATTATTTCTAATACCGTATTTCAATATATAAATTTTGGTGTTTCAGCCTGGGCGGCCAATACTTTGTCTTGCGCGTGCTATCGTCGCACATCCCAGGATCCTCATGCTAGATGAGGCTACCTCATCGGTCGACCGAGCAACAGATTCACAAATCCAGGAGGCGCTGCGAGCACAGTTTGACCGGGATTCCTTGACTCTGCTTGTCATTGCGCACCGTCTCAGTACCATAGCTGATTTTGATCGCATCCTGGTTCTGGACAACGGAACGGCGGTAGAATTCGGTCATCCACGCGAGTTGATGAATATCCAGAACGGGGTTTTTCGGGGTATGGTCGATGAAGATACGGAGAGGGAGAAGTTACTTGAAGTTATCTATAGCTAGAAAATTCGTCCTGTACATGACAACTTTAGACACCGATTGTGATACTACTGTGTACCAGTTCAATCTTACATTAAGATAGAGGAGTCAGGTTAAGTGGAGATTTCTAGGTGTGATAATTTAACATATCTTTTGTCATGTTGGCGTCGCAGTTTAGACAAGACCAGCTAGAGAGTAATAGTGAGTTTCCACAGGACATAACACTGTGTAAATGGAGTTATATCCTACAGGTTCTGTTTCTTTCACCATTCGCAGCGACGGAGTGTGCTGTAGACTTCCGTGAGACGAGGAACACGTCACTAGCATGAGGACATATAGCTTGTATGCAACCTGAAATGCCTCCTTATGTTAACTAACCACTAGGTTTACTACATATCAGTCCAGCCTTATCCTAATAATGAGCGTGTAAACCCCCGCTATTTACCTAGCGAAACGTCCCCTCCGGTCCACTTGACCGAATGCTCTCTACAATCTGGAGATTCAGGAATTGGAAGAAGATCTTCAGTCCTCTGAGCTCAGTTAGGGCTAGTCATCGCGGGAAGTCGCACCTAACCAAGATTTTTAATTGGCCGTCCAGACCTTATACGAAGTCATGGTGTAATCTGATCTGGTTGAAAAAGGTTAAAAAAAAGGAAAAAATTATGCATCTCATATGGAAAAGACGCGAGTTTTCCCGTCCAGCTGGATACGTGGCTCTATACAATCTATTCCTACCGCGCTAAAAGATTATGTCGAAAACTCTCCGACGAGACTAAACCCCCGGGCCAGTCTGCGCTACACTCTTAGTAGGTTTCTTCAAATCGCTTGATCCACTGCATTATGGGCCACGCACTGCCCGATCGTGCCTGATTCCTGCAAGTGTTTGTGTATTCTTCTTGACTCGCCAACGGAAAATAATTCCGATATATGTACGTTTCATTCCCACAGTGGGTTTGCAAAAGTGACAAGGAGCATTTGGAAATAAACTGCCATATTTCAGAAGACTCACCGCCACCATCCCGTAAAGTATCTGGCGCTCTAAAGTTAATCCCGCATAGGGCAGGATGCCCTATCACAGCCAGTTGATTGTTGGTTTTCCTCACTTACATTGAGATTCAATAATTAGCCTTTCCGTAGACTGACTAACCGCCTGCACGAGATTGAAGTCAAGGTCGATGGAATCTAGACTTTCACCGGACATGACCGACCCATTCATCTGCGTGAAGGAACGTATCCTCAGTAGACATATTAGTTTCTACCAAAAAAGACGCTTTACTTCTGTTTCAATTCTCCTCTTTGACCTAACCAGGTATATATCTCTTAAGGTTCAATTAGTCCTCGACGCTGACATCGGGCCGACACCACACATAGTGCGAAGACGGACTAAATCTCTTGTCAAAAAGCGACTGCTACAAAACTCTGTACCCGTCTTGTGATGCTGTTAATTTGCATGGAACTGTGACACGTATTGCAGCAGATATATGCATACATGCATGACGAATAATGTATCTTCGTAATTTCGTTAGCCCACATCTACAACTCCCCACATCGGCAAAGGATAACACGCACCGACCCATAGAAGCATCCAGTGACTAGCCCTTCACCATAATTTATGTTGTCGTAGGATTTCACTCTTCGCCGTGTATATAAAGGTAGAAAGTATCGCTCGTATCCTTAATTCACTCTAGCCTAACTTGAATACACAGATAATCATCACACCGACACGTCCAGAAGTTTTCAAAAGACTCCGTAAGAGGCCAACATGGCAACAGAGAGTAAGTGAATCCAGCCACACTTGTTGTCCTAATACTTTGTTTCATAAGATATCTGACTAAAATTAATGATCAAAGCAGACAACGAGAATTTTTCTTTTGTGTCCTTTGAATTCCAGGCACAAGGCGAGGAACCTATTGTCCGCGATATCTCCACCCCAGAAGCCAGGAAGGAAACCAAAGAAAGCCCCTTCGATGTTAAGGATGGCGCATTCTATAAGATTGTCGTCAAAATCCGCATACAAAATATCACGAACTCTGGATTGATATGCACCTCTGATCTGTCCAGACACGCAATTCGGGTTGATAAAACCCGCCATGTGATAGTAAGTATAACGCCAAAGCTGTTAAACAGGGGCAAAAACTTACCACGGCAATCTGCAGGGCTCATTCGGTCCAGATTCTGAGCCGCGCACTGTCAACCTCCCACGTAAGTACTTTAATCTTAACAAGTGCAGATGTCCTAAGGCTAATCCTTGCCCCAAGACAATGGCTTTGAGGAAGCTCCCGTGGGGAAAATGGCTCATGGAAGTTATCTCAATCGACTTATATTTACTGATGATAACAGAGTGGAGTATGGTAGATTTGATTTTTCTTTCAACCTTGTGGCTAAATAGTAGCTGGAGTGTTCTTTATGACTGGGCTTGGTCTATTAGGGAAAGATCACGCTGGGGGCCAAGTATCAGTCTTATTACTTGGTATACTTGCTCTGGAGCTTGAGATTCTAGTATCCATATTCTACCCTGAAACCTTGCAGCTTTCGTAAACTATCCATCCATGCACAGGTCTTGCATTAGTTGCACATAGTTTAGCTAATGCCGTACTTTGGCTTGTTGGTCGGCCACTGGCATACGGAAATTCCCCAACAAACGATAAAATTGACCAAAATTGAAGTTGTCCAAAACCCTTACTCACCGCGACTATGACTAGATTTGACGCTGAGATCGGGACGGGTATCTCTAAAGCGTAGAAAATCGCCAGGCACCAAAAGAAGCCCAACATCTGCGCTTTGTCGCGTGAGTTTGATGTTCCGTATCAATGGCTGCAAGCATGTATCCACAGCAGACCTACTCTTCCCTACCGCCCAGCTCCCGCCATAAAGATTCTTGATGTTATACAAAAAAAGGCCCTGACCTGTTAGATCCATAAGGTGGATTCCCTATATACTGCACCGACTCCGTATACCAATGATGATGGAACACAGAGTTAGCTAGCATTTCTGCGGACCAAGTCTGAGTAGCCCTAAAGTATTTCACAAGCGAGTGAGTCGCAGCCCGCGGAGTCAATCTCTTTGTCCGAGGGATGAGTCGACTCCTCACCCAACTCCTCACTCTGGTCGAAAGCAGCAGACGTAGTGGTATTTCCAGAGATGATTTATTTCTTTAAGCATACTAATTATCTTTAGAAGATAAATCCCATGCTCGACAGTATGATCCTCGTGTTTTGATATACCATTCTGCTGAGTAGAATAATAACTTCGCCGGAGGCATCTGGATACATTAACCCAGCATATATATACACCCGATGATACAGTGGCATACATGGGATCGACACGGGACACGGCGGCCATGACCATGGGTATCCGACTCGGCATGTCATAGTGCAATATCGGACCGAGCCCACAAGTTTCCAGGACCATGGAAGGTTGCTATTATTCCATTGCTACTCAACAATAGTGACGCTCTTCTACCTCACAGTGTTTTACGCTACCACTAGCAATAAGGGAAAAAAAGAAAAGAAAAAGAAAAACA